>NW_011493800.1:0-597 GCF_000754665.1 Bison bison bison | reverse complement strand
ATAAATACATAAAATTATTTTAAGATCAGAGATGACATGTGCCACAACAACGATCCAGTCCAGCCAAATAAATATTTTTTTAAGAGTGGATATATGTATATGTATAACAGATCCACTTTGCTGTACACCTGAAACTAACATGACATCGTAAATCAACAATACTCCAATAAATTATAATTCTTTTTTTAAAGTAAAAGGATGAGCCCTAGACTTGGAGAAAATATTTTCAAAATGAGTCATCTGACAAAGGAGCAGTATGCAGAATATATAAAGAATTTCCACAATTCAATAATAAGAAAACCAACAACCCAGTTTCAAAATGGGCAAAAGACTTGAACAGACACTGCACCAAAGAGGATATACAGATGGCAAATAAACATGTGAAAAAACACTCAACATCATTAATCACAGCTGCTGCTGCTGCTAAGTTGCTTCAGTCGTGTCCAACTCTGTGCGACCCCATAGACGGCAGTCCATCAGGCTCCTCGGTCCCTGGGATTCTCCAGGCAAGAACACTGGAGTGGGTTGCCATTTCCTTCTCCAATGCATGAAAGTGAAAAGTGAAAGTGAAGTTGCTCAGTCGTGTCTGACTCTACG
>NW_011493799.1:29623-30651 GCF_000754665.1 Bison bison bison | reverse complement strand
CCTGTGGTGGATTCATTTTGATATATGGCAAAACCAATACAATATTGTAAAGTTAAAAAATAAAATTAAGTTAAAACAAAACAAAACAAAAAAAACAAAACTTATCTTGCCAGTTGGACTCTGGCCCCTCCTCTTCCACTCTGCCAAACCCATTTATTTCTTGACCCACTATTTTCTGTCTCCACTGTTGATTTGCCACAGAAACAACTCTGGATCATTTCTGGTAGAGTCTTAATTATCTAATCCATGGGATTTAAAACTCTTGAGCCTTCCTTTTTTAGAAGGAAAATTTGAGGGGGGAATAGGTACATGTATATGTATGGCTAAGTTGCTCTGCTGTGCATCTGAAACTACCACAATACTCTTAAATCAACCATACTTCAATATAAAATGAAAAGTTAAAAAATAAAAAGAATTTCTCTTCCTTCATTTTCTATAAAATCTATCTCATGATCTACCACTCTGCCACCCATCCTCAGTCACGGTTACCAACTTTTCCTTGGGGTTTTTCTGCTCAGAAAAGTAACACATGCACATTGCAGAAATTTTTGAAAATATATGCAAAAGAGTAAAATAAAATTTTCTAAATATAAATAATCTGAGCATTGTAGAGTAGTTCTTTCTAGGCCATATGCTTTCATAATCAAATTCCAATCGTGCTGTGTTCATTATCTTGATTGTGGGGATGGTTTTACAGGCATATACATATGTCAAAATGTAGCAAACTGCACACTTTAATGCATGCAGTTTATTGTACGTAAGTCATTCCCCAAGTAAGCTGTTTTTAAAATGTAAACAATATAAGGAGAAACATTATTAATTAGAAGTGTAATTAAGGAAATAGAAATTGAATGTTTGAATCTACTTATAATTTTTTTTCTAAATTATAGCAAAGGAGAGTGATGAGGATAAAAATGATTCTGCTATAACTGGAATGTAGGACACAATTCCTTGTTTCCTTTTTGGGCTGAAACTCTTATACTTTTGGAAGGTTGTTTCTGTCTGTCTGTACGGAAAAAGTAGTATCT
>NW_011493799.1:25773-29523 GCF_000754665.1 Bison bison bison | reverse complement strand
AGATATACACACACATATATATATACACACATACATACACACATATATAACATCTTCTCTACCCTTCATTCTGAATTCTTTTCAAAGTGTTTTTCCATAAAAATCCTATTGAATCCCTGAAAAGTTCTGTAGAATAAAACCCAGCATATTATTGTCATTTTATAGATGAAGAAACTGAGGCATGGAAAGGGTCAAGAGCCTTCACTGAGATATCACTATAGCAACAGAGTATGAAGTCACTTTACCCAGCCATTGTATGATGCTCTTCCTGGACAACAGGATGAAACTTACATCTGAAACGTAGGCACAGAAATACCCTATAAATCAACAATAGGCTGGCCTCTTTCAGAATATAAACTCAAGAGAGTGAACCTTCAATGATGAAGATAGCTTTAATAAGGAAAGTAGAGACAGGAAGCATGCACGTGCGTGCACACACACACACACACACAAAACTGCCAAAAACTATCTTCAGTGAATGCTAGGTCTGGGGTTGTCCAAATATCTTCAAGCTGTTTAATGTTAGTCATTGACAATTTCCTTTAGCTCCATGATTGGTGGAAATAAATATATGCTCTCTCTAAAGCTCAACCCTCCAAGGAAATACCTAGTGCTGATAAACAAGTTCTGTAATGTCATGTGCTCTCTGAAAAGTAATGCCTCTCACACTCTAGAACACTCCAAGAGCTAAGTTAAAGAAATGGAAATTTATTTAATGACTTTAATAAAACATGAAGATGTCTGAAGCAAGCAAGTGTAATATGGTGGGAAATTTTCACTAGATAACACCTATTTGCAGTTGTCATCTGATCTGTGTAGAACTGAAAACCCTATCAGATATGTCACTGATTTGGTTGAGTAGGGCTATTCCTCCATTTGGATACACTGGAATACTTATAAATTAGTTTTCTTACTAAGTATACACCACAGATCATGTTTACTCTGCCTTTACTTATTAGTGTCCATCTGAAAGAACCTCAAAGCCATTACTCAATGATGCACTGTTTTATATATGTCTGTAGATGTACAGCAATGTCTGGTCATCTATTCCATACATTTGTAGAATGCTAACTGTGTTCAGACACTACTTCAGGCATTTCATTGGAAACACAAGAACTATTTTAACTACTTCATTTTAAGAATGAAATGGCTTAGCACACGGAGTGTTAAAAAAATGTGAACTAAATATTGAGTGAAGAATTAGCTGGAAAGAGAATGTGATAATCCAAGTTGGAATAGACCAAAATCAGCCACACACCAAAAATAATAGCTTTAATTAAAAAAAAAAAAATCCTGCTTTGTTTAAACAGCAGGCACTCCTAATTTATATTCCAACTATTTATTTTCCAATAATAAAACATCCATTTCCTAACTTGTATCCCAAACTCTTTACTCCCTTGTTTATTCACCTCCCCCTGCCCTGTGCATGCCTGTTCAGTCTCAGTCAAATCCAACTCTTTGCGACCCCATGGACTGTAGACAGCCAGGCCCCTCTGTCCATGGGATTTTCCAGGCAAGAGTACTGGAGTGGGTACTCTTTTTCAGGGGATCTTCCTGAGCCAGGAATTGAACCCAGGTCTCCTGCACTGAAGGCAAATTCTTTACCGTTTGAGCCACCAGATTGCCAGGGAATGCAGCTAAATCACTTACTATTTTCCCTAATCCCTCCTCCTTCACCCCTGCAACACAACAGAAGCCTGCCAAGAAGGGGCAGCACTTGGGAGCCCTGCCACACACCATGGTTCACTCCAGGGCCCTTGAGCCACAAACCTGGCAAACTTGGGGAAAGAGAAAAGCTCTGAGAGTACATGAAATTGACAGATTTTTAATATCCTAAAAATGAAGTCAAGGAATCATCCCAAAATGTCCTTAAGGGGTCTGTGACCCAGCGGGTGGGACTTCTCATATAACACAGTTGTGGGAGTGAAGGCTGAGAATGGAGAAAAATAAAACCATTTCCTCTTTGTACCCCACAGAGATGAGACAGTTCAATAAAGCACTTACATATGAATAAGCAAAGAGGAGAAAATAAAACTCATCTGTTATCCCACAGGGCAGCTATAACTAATATTAACTGATGTTTGCCAGGGATTTTTATGTGAATTTCTTTTCAAAACTGCAATTACAATATATTTTCTGTTTTTTTTTTAAACTATCTTTTATTCTCTAGAATATATTCTGAACATTTGTACTTTTTTGACAAAAGTATAACATGATTTTCTTTTTTAGGGCACCCCAGACAGCCTGAGGGATCTTAGTTCCCAGACCAGGGATCGAACGTGGGGCCCCTGCAGTGGAGCACAGAGTTTTAATCACTGGACCAACAGGGAAGTCCCAACAACATAATTTTAATATCTTAGAATATTGCATCCTGTTGGTTGATTATAATTTATTCAGGAAATGATATATTCTTTCATATTTAAAGTTGCTTCCAATGTTGTATTATTATATATAATACTGCAATAAACATCCTATTACTTCCTTAGGGTAAATCCTAGTAGCGGAGTTCCTTTATCAAGGGTATATACATTTTAGAGCTTTTCTGATATGCTGCTAATTCACCTTCTTTCTACACATCCACCACTAGCCAGTGAGAGTCTTTTGGTGCATGCTATCTATCTTCCATTTTTTGAGTTGCCTAATATCTATTTGTAGCATTATTTCTAAATGTACTTTTTAAAATATTAGTGAGAACTGATATTTTTTCATTGTTTTATTGGTTATTTATAATTTCTGTGCTGTGCAATGCCTGTTTCTGTCTTTTGCCCATTTTTCCTCTAATGTACAATTTTTCCTATTGTTTTGTAAAAGATGGTTACATCCATTTTGTTGTAGTTGTTGTTGTTCAGTCCCCAAGTTGCATCTGACTCTTTGCAACCCCATGGACTGCAGCACATCAGGCTTTCCTGTCCCTCACCATCTCCTGGGGTTTGCCCAGGTTCATGTCCATTGAATCAGCGATGCATCCAACCATCTCATTATATCCATGTATCTATCATATATATTGCAAATCTTCTTCCCAGTTCCTTATTTATGAGGTTATATTCCATGCCAAAGTGTAAACTTCTTAGATTTGACCATATAAAATTGTTTTATGATTGATGTCTGGAGTCAACAAACTTTTTCTGTAAAGGGACAGATGATAAATATTTCAGGCTTTGCCAACCAAATGGTCTGTCACAACTCTGTCTTTGTAGAGCAGAAACAGCCCTAGAGGATAGTCACTGAATGGGCATGTCTTCATTTTAAATTCAGCCACGGGTGGGCAGTGGGCTTCCCTGCCAACACAGGAGAATCTGCCTGCCAATGCAGGAGACTCAGGTTTGATTCCTGGGTCAGGAAGATTCCCTGGAAAAAGAAATGGCAACCCACTCCTGTATCCAGTATTCTTGCCTGGGATATCCCATGGATGGAGGAGGCTGGCAGGCTACAGTCTATGGGGTCACAAAGAGTTGGAGATGACTTAACAACAATGGGTGGGCAGTAGCTTTTCCACCTCTGGTTTAACTTATTAGTGTCATGTTTGGAAAGTGGTTCTATACCACAAGGATATATTATTTTCTATAATCTATTCTTACTTTATGGCTTCACTTTTGAAATGTCTGTCTTTAATATAATCAACTTTGTTATTTAATTTTTCTCAAATGGGTTAGCCCTCCGGTCTAAAATCATTCCTTCAATAATTCATACATTTCCAACTGAGTAGATTTGCAAACTTTTCTAAGTTAAAAAATGTGGACAACTGCACAT
>NW_011493799.1:24325-25673 GCF_000754665.1 Bison bison bison | reverse complement strand
GTTTTGGGCCTCCAAATGGTTCCTTGGGATAGATTTCTTAGAGTAGAACAGCTGAGTGGAAGAGAACTACTCTTCCACTCTTTAAGGCTCATTTTACATTATTCTCAGTTGTTTTCCTGAAAGGTTAGGTCAATTCGTTCTCTCATCAGCTTTGGCTAAAAATGATCATCTCACTGTACTGTCAACATCTTTGTATATGTTTAAAACCTCTTGTTATTTTATGGGTGGGAAGGTATCTTGTTGTTTATGTTTGCATTTTTTATTCCTAGGGAACTCAGATATGTTTCTGATATAATTCAGAGGCATGCAAACATTCTTTCTTTTCTGTAAATGCACTGGCCCAGTTTTCTACGGAGACATTACAGCTCTGCTGATTGGCAGCATATTTATGCATTAACTATAATAAACTTTTGTCTGTCCTGTTATACCAAAATTTATTTAATATATGTCACTTATCTCTATGGAGTTTTCAATATACCTATAAAATATTTGCGTATTTGTTTGTTTTACACAAAGCTAGTAATATTTTCTCCTTTGTGTTTTCTTTTAGTGCTTATTGGCTGAGAAATATTTTCCTCAATTCAAGATTAGTTCTAATACTACCTATTTTAACTTTAGGGATTTTGTGGTTAGATTTTTAACTCTAAAAGCATCTGAAATGTATTTTGGTGTATGATATAAGACAAGAATGTAACTTGATATTTTTCCCCAATAATTTTCTCAGCACTTTTGTTGAATATGTCATTCCTTCTCATTCATCTGTGATATTTTCTTTAGCATATTACTAAATTCTTCCATAGGGCTTCCCTGGTGGCTCAGCAGTAAAGGATCTGCCTGCCAATGCAGGAGACACAGGTTCAATCCCTGGGTCAGGCAGATCCCCTGTAGAAGGAAATAGCAACCTACTCCAGTACTCTTCCCTAGGAAATCCTATGCACATAGGAGCCTGGGTCCATGGGGTCACAAAGAGATGGACATGACTTAACGACTAAACACAACAACAATAAGTTCTTCCATATGCTAGGAACTGTTTGCAAGCTATACGTTCTTTTAAATTGATCATTCAATATTTCTGGTCATAATGATGCTGTAGCTTTTTGTTTGTTTGTTTGATATCTAGTAAAGCAAGTCATTCCAAATGTCCATATTTTTTTGTATTTCATAACATTATTCATAAGTACATTCTTCACAAAGAACTTTCTATAATATCCCAAGAAAAAAATTCACTGGGATTTTTAAAATTATATTATCCCTGGTTTATAAAGAAAAGGCCAGTGAGAGAAAAAAGCAAGGCATTGCTGGAGTCCTGAGCCATGGGAGAAGTTAGGAAAGCTGCCAAATTCCCTTC
>NW_011493799.1:21778-22632 GCF_000754665.1 Bison bison bison | reverse complement strand
CAAAGAACTAATCTCAAAAATATACAAGCAACTCCTACAGCTCAACTCCAGAAAAATAAATGTAGCATTTTCTTTGAGAATAAGATTTAAGTGCTTGAAATTTTGAAACCCACTGATTTAACCTATTGACATTTGTCATTATTATGGCTTATGTCATCTTATTCTATATTTTCATACATTTAACACTTCTTTCTGGTTTCCTTTGCTTCTGTTTTTTGATAACTGACAATTGTGCTAGTGGTTATTTAAAGGTTATCTTTACAAACTATTACTCATCTATATGAGTGAGAAGTGAAATTATATCATTTGAGTCTCTTCTGTTTGAGACAAAGGATATAACACAAGCTTATATTCCTGACCCTCACTACCTGGTCCCCACAACCTTTTCAGTTTTATTAATAATATAACAAAGAATTTTAGATCTACCATCTTTTTTAATAATCATGGATCTTCTCATTTTGGAATGATTTTTGACATTTTTATTTGATTTTATAACAAGATTTTTTTTATTAGTGTTACTATCCTTCTATTCTGCAGCTATGTTATGAAGACTATGTCTTCCTGTGCTCTGTTGTAAATGTCAAATAGTTTCTTGACGTTTTCCTCTGGATTCATTGGTAGATAATTATCAGAAGTCTGTTATTCTTCTGAGTCTTCTAGATACATCTCCCCCATTGTTCTATGGTATTTTTCACAGGCCTAATTGTTACTTATTCATCTTAGTCCTTGATCCTGTACCCTGTTTCCAGCTAGTGATAGAATATACTTCTCCTACTTAGAACAAAATGACAAGTCGATGTGCAAATTTAAGCAAAATTTACCTTTGTGTACCTTTGTCCCATGTGAGATGATGT
>NW_011493799.1:21459-21678 GCF_000754665.1 Bison bison bison | reverse complement strand
GGCATTTTGCATGATGTACTCTGCATATAAAGTTAAATAAGCAGGGTGACAATATACAGCCTTGACGTACTCCTTTCCCAATTTGGAACCGGTATCTGGGGGTAGTATCATGCCTTTAATTATTAGTTTTTCAGTACATTTTAATATCTTGTATAGCAACTCTACACCCACCCTCATACTCTTCTTTTTGTCTTTGTTGTTGACTTGATCTTCTTTTTC
>NW_011493799.1:20919-21359 GCF_000754665.1 Bison bison bison | reverse complement strand
TTTTCTTTTTTTTAAATTTTTTTATTTTGTTAAATTTTATTTTATTTTTAAACTTTACAATATTGTATTAGTTTTGACAAATATCGAAATGAATCTGCCACAGGTATACCTGTGTTCCCCATCCTGAACCCTCCTCCGTCCTCCCTCCCCATACCCTCCCTCTGGGTCGTCCCCAGTGCACCAGCCCCAAGCATCCAGTATCGTGCATCAAACCTGGATTGGCGACTCATTTCATACATGATATTATACATGTTTCAATGCCATTCTCCCAAATCTCCCCACCCTCTCCCTCTCCCACAGAGTCCATAAGACTGATCTATACATCAGTGTCTCTTTTGCTGTCTCGTACACAGAGTTATTGTTACCATCTTCTAAATTCCATATATATGCATTAGTATACTGTATTGGTGTTTTTCTTTCTGGCTTACTTCACTCTGTAT
>NW_011493799.1:19814-20799 GCF_000754665.1 Bison bison bison | reverse complement strand
GAGATGATGTGTCCTTCCTACCTGATGGCCTGGTTCTCTGAACTGATGGGTTACATGAAAAAATGATAATTCCCAGCATGCACTACAACCTGGGTTCTTTCTACAATGGCCCCATGTACATGATGCCCTAAAAACCTATTATCTGTGTATGTACCATCCCTTCCCATACTCAGGAGAAAAGAAAGATACTCACATTTCTGGCTGATTCAAATCTTGAATCTCTGGGTGAATCTCTAGTGAGTGGAGAACAAAATACTTTTCTACCTTTTACGAAGCATTTTGTTTCCAAACCCAGCTCTTGTTGTCCTGAAATTAGTTCCAATTTCTTCAAGGTTCTGACAGTATATGATCTATCAGTTTTATTTTCCATGCTGGGAGGTTTATTTTTCCCCACAGGCCTTCATTAGTGTTTTCTGTTAGCTGTTGAGAGAGGCTTCCCTGGAGACTGTTACCCAGATGCCACTTTGAGTAACAACAACAGCCACAGCTAACATTTACTGAGAACTTACCATGTTCCATCCCACCATTTTTTCATTTAATCACCACTACAGCCCTCATTTAACCTCTCTAAGACTAATTTGCCCAAGGACATTCTGCTAAGGGCACACACTGCCATGTACATGTATTTAATATCATTTCCAAAAGAAGCAAAATCATTTGCTATGTGGGATTCAAATAAATACACCATCTTTCTCATGCTGCTTTTCTAAATTTCTTAATCTTTCTGACCCTGACTTAACCCCTCAAATGCCAGTATTTCCTTTTCCTTCCCTTGAATGTTGATATGATACATGTACTCATTAGCTAACTGTGATTAATCATTCATTTGATATACATCTCATGTCAGTCATGCCTAATAAATGGGCATTTTGTAATCAAATTTAAATTTAAAAAATTTTAATTTTTTAGCTGGAGAAATTATAGGTTTCAGGTACTTGAATGAACGTTTTACTTCTGTGTCATTTTTTTTTTAACTTTATGGAAG
>NW_011493799.1:16199-19558 GCF_000754665.1 Bison bison bison | reverse complement strand
TGGGTTGGGAAGATCCCCTGGAGGAGGGCATGGCAACCCACTCCAGTATTCTTGCCTGGAGAATCCCTATCGATAGAGGAGCCTGGCAGGCTACAGTCCATGGGGTCACAAAGAATCGGACACGACTGAGTGACTAAGCACACACATACCCTTTCAGAGATATACATGACATAAAATGTTAACAATTGTAGAGAAGCATTGTACACAAGCACCAGATTCACTAATATATATGGTCACAGGAATGTGAAGAAGGCAAAACACCTATACAAAATCATTACAAGTTGGATTTTCTGGAAAGCAGATTGGGAGTTTAACGTGCACAATGTTTTTTAGGGAGTGATCTTAGGATCAACACCCGTAGAAAGAAGGAAACAACAGCAGGATTGAATAGCAGGAGAAGCTGGGTTGTGATGCCAGGTCAACAACAGTCTAAGCTCACCCTCTTGAGCATCGTCAGAGCCTCGGGAGTTTTCCTGCATTGGGTCAAGATAGTCAGATTGTTATACTCCCTTCTCAATCAGGCATTGGAAAAAAGTCATCTGGGAAGGGAGTGGCCTCGGTGAGGCTGCAGTTTGCAGCTAAGGCAATCTCTGAAGGTGCTGACATTGAAGGCTGACTGCTGGTAACAACCTGTCCTTCACTGAAGGGTGATCTGGGCAGAGGAGCATCACAGGACCCAGCACAAGGAACTTCTCTGAAAAGGCAGGCATTTTAGAGATGACCAAATCACTTCAGAATGTTTCTAAGTACTTCAAGGCTTCCTGTAATTTTTCAGTACTTCTCAAAGTCCTAATAAAATGAAGATGGTAAATAAATCACTACTTTCCATGGGACTTTAGCTAGTAATCACTAAATACCAGAGTACTTGGGAAAGAAAAAGAATTGACTTTCAGTGAGACCATACTGGGGCTTCCCAGGTGGCACTAGTGGTAAAGAACCTGCCTGCCAGTGCAGGAGACATAAGAGACACGGGTTCGATCCTGGGTCAGGAAGATCCCCTGGAGGAAGGCAGGGAAACCCGCTCCAGTATTCTGGCCTGGAGAATCGTCATGGACAGAGGAGCCTAGCAGGCTGAAGTGACTTAGCACGTATGCACACACAAGTACTCTCTGGCTCAGATTTTAACATACATAATTTCATGTCACCAGCCCAACAGTGCTGTGAGTTTACAAAGGAGAAAAAGGAGACAGAAAACTTACCCACAGCTGGTCAATTGTATACTTAGAACTAGATCACCACAAATCTCTTGATCCACTATGATGGCTCATCCTGACAAAGTAGCTGTGATGTCAGACACACCCACTCCTGGCTTTCGGGGTGTTTTGGCAAATGGTGGTAGAGCCTATGGCCAGGGAACCTGGGCCAGAGCAGATGGTCTGGATGGTGCCCAACACTGTCCCGGGAGAAAACAAGGGGCTGCCGTGCTGTCCCTGGACAAATGTATCAGGCATAGCCTTCTTGGAAACGTCCCATGAGAGAGGGTCTATTTAATGTGGCTCCTCACAAAGGTCGTCAATGATCCCCACATGTTGATGGATCTTTCATGCCTTGAAGGAACTTAAGTGACAGAACCCACCAATTAACTAATATATAATATTCCGAGAGCATGTGTGTGAACTTCTGCATTGGAGGAGACACAAAGAGATTTAAAAACAGCATGTTATAGTCAAAAAAGCACTGGCTTTCCACTTCACTCGGAATAAAATTCTTTGTCATGGCTTATAATTCTTACCCTTATTCCCCCACTATTTCTCAGATCTTCCCCTCCCCTTTGTTCACTTTAGCCACACTGCTTTTTTTTTTCGCTATTCCACTTGCCTGGAACAAATCTTCCCCAAATCTCCGTGTAATTGACTTATTCTCTTCCTCCAGATTTCAGCTCAATTTTTTTTTTCTGTTTCAGAGAGGTTTTCTCTGATTCCCATAGCTAAAGTCATTTTCTACTTAACACTGCTTTCTTTTCTTCATGGCACTTCTCACTTTTGGAAGTTATCTTCTTTGCTCATGTACTTGTTCATCATCTGTCTCCATGGAATATGTAAACTGCGTGGGAGCCTGGACCTTCTTTATCCCCACTACTTAGAACAATGCTTGACACCTGGGGCTTCCCAGGTGGCGCTAGTAGTAAAGAACCTGGCTGCCAACGCAGGAGACAGAAGAGATGCAGATTGGATCCCTGGGTCAGAAAGATCCCCTGGAGGAGGAAATGACAACCCACTCCAGTATTCTTGCCTGGAGAATCCCCATGGAGAGAGGACCCTGGCGGGTTATGGTCCATAGGGTTGCAAAGAGATGGACACGACTGAAGCAACTGAACGTGCATGAGCATGACACATAATAAGGACTCAAATACTTACTGCATGAATAAACAGGAAACCTAGGTTCCATTTCTACTCCTATAAGTTGCATGAGATTGGGAGGATCATTTTAACCACTTTGAATGGAAGCTCATTCATCTAGAACAAGAGTTAGCACACTATGGCTCATAGACCAAATATAGCTGGTCACCTAATTCTGTAAAGAAAACTTTATTAGAATACAGACATGATCATTCATTTGTGTATCATTGCTACCTGCTTTAATGCTGTAGGAGCAGAGTTGAGTAATTGAGACAGACACCATATGGCTCCCAAAGCTTAAAATACATACAATCAGATATTTTAAGGAAAAAGCTTACAGACCTTTGGTGATCATAACACCTACAGCATTTTTGTAAGGAACAAATAGGAAGATGTGTGTGAAAGATTTTTATGAAATGAAAAACTGCTACTCATGTCAGGGGGTCAACTTTATTAGCTAGGGAGATGATTGTCGTGAAGACACTACAATCAGTCAGTGATTGTGTAAAGAAAGGAACTGCCTTATAAGATCCAGACTATTTCAAGCAGACTTCAAAAAGTGTGAAATCATCCCTTTGGGCATAGGCCAGCCCTACCTGAATACTAAGGCTAGGCTTGGAGTTACAAACACCTCACCACAGTGGAAGTAGAGAGGAGACAGACACACTTGATCAAATTTCTCTACTACTCATCAATTGTGTGCCTTTATAACCTCATCAACTCTACCCAGCAGGTTCCTCATCTGTGAAACAAGGATATTAAATTAATATATACATACTACTATATGTAAAATAGATCAAAAGGACCTACTGTATACATATCACAAGGAACTCTACTCAATACTCTGTAATCTGAAAAATAGATATATATATGTTGGTATTTGGAGAAGGCAATGGCACCCCACTCCAGTACTCTTGCCTGGAAAAAGTCCATGGGGTCGCTAAGAGTCAGACACGACTGAGCGACTTCACTTTCACTTTTCACTTTCATGCACTGGAGAAGGAAATGGCAACCCACTCC
>NW_011493799.1:14868-16099 GCF_000754665.1 Bison bison bison | reverse complement strand
TCATATCCGACTCTGCAACTCTATGGACTGCAGCATGCCAGGCTCCTCTGTCCTCCACTGTCTCCCAGAGTTTGCTCAAATTCATATCCATTGAGTTAGTGATACTATCTTACCACCTCACCTCATTTCTGCCACCTCCTTCTTCTTTTGCCTTCAGTCTTTCCCAGCATCAGGGTCTTTTCCAATGAGTTGGCTCTTGCATCAAATGGCCAAAGTATTAGAGCTTCAGCTTTAGCAACAATCCTTCCAATGAATATTCACTGTTGACTTCCTTTGGGATTAACTAGCTTGCAGTCCAATGTATTCTCAAGAATCTTCTCCAGCACCACAATGTGAAAGCATCAATTCTTCAGTGCTCAGCCTTCTTTATGGTTCAACTCTCACATCCATAAATAACCACTGGAAAAACTATAGCTTTGACTATATGGACTTTTGGCAGTAAAGTGCTGTCTCTGCTTTTTAATATGTCTAGGTTTGTCATAGCTTTTCTTCCAAGAAGCAAACATCTTTTCATTTCATGGCTGCAGTCACTGTCCAGAGTGATTTTGAAGACCAAGAAAATAAAATCTGTCACTGTGTCTATTTTTTCCCCATCTATTTGTCATGAAGTGATGGGACAAGATGCCATGATTGTAGTTTTTTTGACATTGAGTTTAAGCCAGCTTTTGCACTCTACTCTTTCACTCTCATCAAGAGGCTCTTTATTCCTCTTCATTTTCTATCATTAAAGTGGTATCATCTACATATCTGAGGCTGTGGATATTTCTCTTAGCAATCTTGATTCCAGCTTGTGACTTATCCAGCCCGGCATTTAGCATGATGCACTCTGCCTAGAAGTTAAATAAGCAGGCTGACAGTATGCAGCATCATCAATCTCTTTTCCCAATTTTGAACCAGTCAGTTGTTCCATGTATGGTTCTAACTGTTGCTTTTTGACCTGCAAACAGGTTTCTCAGGGGATGGGTAACATGGTCTGGTACTCCCAACTCTTTAAGAATTTTCCACAGTTTGCTGTGATCCACACAGTCAGAGGCTTTAGTGTAGTCAATGAAGCAAAAGTAGATGCTTTTCTGGAATTTCCTTGCTTTCTCCATGATCCAACAAACGTTGGCAATTTGATCTCTGGTTCCTCTACCTCTTTGAAACCCAGATTATACATCTGAAAGTTCTTGGTTTACATACTGCTGAAGCCTACCTTAAAGGATTTTGAGCACAACTTTGCTAGCATGCG
>NW_011493799.1:13384-14490 GCF_000754665.1 Bison bison bison | reverse complement strand
CCATCTTTTAGGATTTTAAATAGCTCAGCTGGAATTCCGTTAACTCCACTAGCTTTGTTCATAGTAATGCTTCCTAAGGCCCACTTGACTTCATAATCCGGATGATCAGCCTTAGGTAAGTGACCACACCATTGTGGTTATCCAGGTCATTAAGATCTGTTTTGTATAGTTCTTCCTTGCATCTGTATGTATAACTAAATCACTTTGCTATATACCTGAAACTAACACAACATTGTAAATTGAATATACTCCAATATAAAGTTTTCTAAAAGTACCTATTCTATAGAATTGTTGTGAAGATCAAATGAGAAAATGCATGGAAGGAGATAGCATCTAGCTTATTGTCAACATCGATGGCAATTGTTACCACCATCTTCACTGTCATCATCTAGCTACCTCTTCCACATTCTGAATTAAATCTGTGGCTAAGAAAACAAATTGGTGTACCTGTTCCTTTATACACTGGCAGGATCTACACAGGATGCCAGTGATCTCATTTTCCTCCCTGTTTCTCCTGTATTCATCTACTCTCTCCAGGGCTGCACAACTCACTTCCCAGATGACCTTTGAACCCTAATTTCATCCTAGCCTTTTCTCTTCCTTTCTCCCTACATCTAATATACTGCTAATTTTGCAGTCTATTATCTGTGCTCTGTACTCTATATTTTATGGCCCAAATCTATTTCACAGGCGCACCAGTTCCTGTCTCAACTCCTATCACAGTCTTCCAGGTGGGCATGTGACTCCAGGGAACCCCAGCTTCAGCCCACCTTCCACACAGCATCAGTGTTATTCTCTAGAATAAAATCATGCCACTTCTTTACTTTAAAAGTTCTGGGATTCCCCATGGTCTCCTTGCTGCATGAGGCCCTTCTAAACCTGCCACCTGCTTGCCTGTTCAATCTCATCTTCTTCCACTTGTTTCCTACTGACACCCTCCCCGTGTATGTTTCAATCACATGTACCTATTCGCTGCTTCCCTGGCCAACCTATAGAACTAAGAGTGAGGAAAAAATGCTTATTGTCATGAACTGCTGAGATCTAAGAAGTTGCTTTATAAAAAGCAGCATTCTCTCGGCAGAAATATGACTAATATATGAATAGAA
>NW_011493799.1:10008-13284 GCF_000754665.1 Bison bison bison | reverse complement strand
CTTGGGAAACATTTGCTAAATGTGTATCTTATACACCCACAACTTAATCACCATTAGCAGGAGCAACTTTCTTTTTTAAAATACCATAGTAAAGTTTTAAAGAATAAAAATTGTGACCAAAGAAAAACCAGAGGCAAGAAAAATGCAGATGAAATGGTACTGCATAAAAAAACCTGAGAAGTAACAAAACGGGGCCAATTTAGATTGATTGAATGATGCAGGATAAAGGAAAGGAAGCTCAGAAAGATAGATAGCCATGAGGATCTCTGGATAAGAGGTCTCCAACGGGCAGGAAGAGTGAAAAGCCGAGCAGCACCCTGGAAGTGGATCTGAGCCCAATGAGTCACCTAAGAGAGGTAAGTACTGTAGCTGGGTAAGAAGGTCTGGGTCATGGGAGAACAGTGTTCCCAAGTAGAGGTAGCCATTGAATTAATTCTCTTGGGCATTTATCTGAGAGCCTTAATGGATGCTAGAAGATCATTTTGCCCACATTAGCTACTAAGGAGACTTGACCCTTAATGAGAGGCAGCATCGGGTACATTAATCATCCTGCTAATGGCCTAACCTCTTTGATAATGTCACATAGACAGTTCTTTTCCCTGATTGGCTTTGAATTGCCCCTGCCCCGGCAATAACTGTATATTGTTTCTCTTGCCTTGTTTCTGGGAAGAAAGGAAAAGAGAGAGGGAGGGAGGAGACAGGAGGCAGCAAGAGCACACTATAACTCACTCTTGGTAACTACTAGAGCCCATGAATGAGGCAGTGTTGGTATCTTGGGAGTTACCAGCAAAGTAAAGATGTCTCATTTAGTTCCTAGGGCCATCTGTGCATACTCTGAATTATCTTGATCTTCAGTCTGAATGAGAGGACTTGATATGTTTCAGAACTTGGGGTCCATATCCAATTTGTAGCAAAGACTCCTTGGATTCTTGCTGGAAAAACAGAGAGAGCAGGATAAAACCAGTTATCATTACTCATCAAAGGGAAAAAATTATTTCATCCAGCCTTTCCAGGTAATTAGCATGACATCATCTAAAAAGCCCATGGTGTGAAATGGGTACTATCATGGAGGACTGATCTCAGCTCTTTAGGTTCTTCATTTCAACATAAACTTTGAATAAATAGAAGAAAAGAAAGCAAATACGGTATTGTTTTTTATTTGGATAGTTTAAAACTTTTCATCCTGGAAATTACATCTAAGAATAATAAGATACCAGTGCCTGTTGAAAAGGTCTAATTCTGTTGAATTTGAAGTTTTCACAGGCTATAAAGTGCTAAATCCTTGGGAACAGGTTTGTATATCAGGTTTTAAAAGTCCTTTGTACCCAGAACATGTAAATAAACAAATATATCTCCCACATCAACAGGAAATCCCCTGGGTAATTTTGGAAATGGGCATTGATGGCACTAATGGCAGCATCCTGGTTTAGCATATGTAAGTTCAGTTATGATAGAATAAGTTCAATTATGATGGGAGAAGTTCAATTACGATGGAATAAGTTCAATTATGATGGAACATGTTACAAACTTCAGTGGTCAATTTTAGAAAACATTATTTATATTAGAAAAAAATTTAATGGTAAAAATATAATAATTCAGGACTTTAAATGAAAAAAAATGCCCTAACATTCCAACAATTCCTAACATAATAGAATAAGTAAAATAAAATTGGGAAGAGAGTGAATCAGTTTCTCCTACAGGCCTTAGGCCCCCATTTTTAAAATAAAAAGCATGCACCAGAAAATTTCTAAGTTGCTTCCTGGTGGCAAAAGGTGAAGAGCTCCAAGTTTGTGTGTGAACACAGATTAAGGGGAAACCCTCCTGCCTGCAGCCAGAGCTTCTGTAATTCTGGCAGTCCACTCTTATCCCCCACCTCACTCCATTTTGCCTTAAATCATACAGCTCACCAGGAACCCTTCTACTATACCAGGACCAGTTTTCTCAACCCATTTATGGACTCTCACCAGGTCATTCCTTTCATTTGGAATGTCAACCCTACATCACTTAAATTCCTTTTTTTTTTTTTCCTTCAAGGCACAGCTTGCTGTTTGCTTCTTCTGTGAAGCTTTGCCTGAATAGATCAGTTCTGGCTCTTTCATCTTTCTGAGCTATTGTTTGTCTGATATACAGTGTTATATAGTCCACTATTTACTGCGGATGTTTCATTTAGTTTAAGAGCTTGGGCTGTGGAACCAGGCTACCTAGATTCAAACCTCATCTATACCACTTATTTACCTTAAGACCTTGGGCAGTTGGTTAACCTCGATTAACCTCTTTATATCTTGGTTCCATCACTTGTAAACTGGGGATAATGTGATATATAAATCAGAAGTCCTGTATCATGGAACTATTTCTGCCAAATCATCTTAAGTAAGTCCACTGAGAATGTTTTAAGAAATGTGTTCAACATTCTACAGTGTCAACATTATATAACATTTTTTGTGGTCTATTTAAAACTGTATAGGTATACAGTATTATTTTAATACATCCATGTCCATGTAAGCAATTAAAATACAAATAAATCAATAACATAGTCTCACCACCTAGAGATAATTTTTGTTTTAAATGTTGCATTTATTCTTACAGATATTCTTTCAAAAATGGTGATAGTTTTAAAATATGTCCACAAAGTCTTTAAGACTACTGCAGAAGGCAGAGCCTAATTCCCTTCCCACTGAGAGTGGGTCAGATTTAGCTTGTCTAGCTGTTAAAAAGTGGCAAATGTGGCAATGTGTGATTTCTGAAACTTGGTCATAAAAAGCATTGCATCTCTCTTGCTCTCTGCTTTTCTCCCTCTCATCCTCTCTCCCTCTCTTTTTGTCTCACCACTCTCTCTGTGGGAGCCAGCTGCCATATGGGGACATTCAAGCAGCACAATAAAGTGGCACATATGGCGAAGAACTGAGGCCTCCTGCCAATAGCTACATGAGTGCTCCATCTTGGAAGCAGATCCTCCATCCCCAGTCAAGTCTTCAGAGACTGCAGCCCTAGCCAACGTTGTGACTCCAATAACATGAGCAACCCTGAGCTGGAACCACCCAGTCAAGCCATTCCCAAATTCCAGACACACAGAAACTATGAGATTATGTTGTTTTAAGCCACTAAGTTTTGGGGTAATTTGTTGAGCAGCAATAAATAACAAATACACACACACACACACACACACACACACACACACTGTGTTCTCCTGCCTCACAGAATTAATCACATACTGTATATATAGAAATCACGTGTTTACTGATCTTTCCACCCCTACAGTAAAAACTGCTTGGGAAA
>NW_011493799.1:8532-9425 GCF_000754665.1 Bison bison bison | reverse complement strand
CCCACTCTTTGTGACTGCATGGACTGTAGCCCACCAGGCTCCTCTGTCCATGGGATTCTCCAGGCAAGAATACCGGAGTTGGGTTGCCATTTCCTACTCCAGGGGATCTTCCCAAACCATGGATCGAACCCACATCTTGAGAGTCAATTCCTAGGCAGGTTGATAAGAAGTCTGGGGGTCCCCGAGGAGAGAGGGGTCTGGGGTTCTCAACGAAGAGATAGGGGTCTGGAATTCTCAAGGAGGAGGAAAGGACAAACGTTTTGTTTGTTTTGTTTTTTTCTCTACATTCCTTAGTCTTAGTCACATGTTGGTTTGTTTTTTTTTTTTCTTTAAGCCTGGAACTGATGATTACACAACAAACAACTCAGTTTAAACTTTGTTCAATTCAATTCAATTCAGTCACTCAGTCGTGTCGGACTCTTAAACTCTGTACTAGGCATTATATAACAACAATGTATCCTGCTTGAGGACAGTTTCTCCTTCCTGAAAACCTTCTGACTAATCCTGATATCTTAGAATGTATGCTATTGGAGTGAGTCTGGTAGGCTCTTTTTATTGTTAAATTCTAATCCTCTTATCCTAAAACGTAGATTGTGGGAGTGGGTCTAGTAAAATGTTTACAACTTTGAGACATTCTTTTTATTTGTAATAGCTAATTTAAAAAGTATACAATTCCCTTGCTAAAGACTAGTAAGGGGGCACTCTCTGTACCCCTTCTGATGTTTATGTCAGAAGCTTTCTCTGTACCTTTTTATACTTTAATAAAAACTCTGCTATATAAAAGCCCTTGAGTGATCAAGCCTGGTCCCTGGTCCCAAAGTTAAATATTCTTCTTCTTTGGAGATCATTAATCCGACACCATTCACCATAAGCTATCATCTTGGAGGCTCATC
>NW_011493799.1:7876-8432 GCF_000754665.1 Bison bison bison | reverse complement strand
GTAAAGTTCAGAGCTTCTTTGATGAATAAATGAGAGTGTGACTAATGCAGAAATAGAAGAAAAAGTGGAACCATTGTTGAAAGATGTGGCCATGAAAGAAGGGAAGTAGTAGGATCATATTGAGTTAGAAGATTAAAGTCAAATGAAGGAGGACTGGTTCAAAACCTGGTCCTGAGACTGTCTAAGCTGAAACTAAGGATGGACCCAACATCAGGCTTTGAATTCGGTTATAGAGATAAAATCAGCATCTGTCTCAGCCCTTGGAAGGCAAAAAATAAATAAATAAAACATATCATTTCTGGTATCTTTTTATTTACACTAATCAAAAGTCATATGAGAGTATACAGATTACCCTGATATTTAATCAACATAACACTTATGAATGAATAAGACATATAATTCTGATTTATTGTCATTATCAGAATGTTCACATTCAAATTCTAGATGTATTTGGAGAGAAGTATTCTAGATATAACTTGGAGTAAAAAAGAAATTCATGGGCTTTACATATTGAAATTCTTTCAAACTGTTGAAGCATAAATGTATATTGATCTTC
>NW_011493799.1:5651-5990 GCF_000754665.1 Bison bison bison | reverse complement strand
CAAAAAAAAAAAAAAGACCAGGGAAAGACTGAAGCCCCAACAATGGCTGTTAGATCCTCTCTGAAGCAGCCTAAGGAAAAATGCCCAGAGGAACCCAGGTGAAAAGGGATGGGCTTGCTATTACTGTGGAAAAGAGAGGCATCTCAAGCAAAGTTGCTCTCAGGAACCTAAGCTGCCCCTGGCTCCCTGTCCAGTCTATAAAGGACCACCCTGGAGGAGAGACTGCCCCCAGAGGTGTCAGCCCCAGGGGTCAGGCTCTCGGGACAATCAGAACTGAAGGTGCCTGGGGGTCCCCACACAAGCTCCCATCATAATTACACCTGAGGAAACCCGGGTATT
>NW_011493799.1:5048-5551 GCF_000754665.1 Bison bison bison | reverse complement strand
TCTTTTCTTACCCAGAGGTACAACAGATAAAGAGAGATCTGGGAGACTATCTAGAGGATCCAGAAAAGTACATAGAAGCCTTTAAGGGACTAATTTTACTTTATGAGCTTACTTGGAGAGATGTAATGTATGTCTTGGGGGAGATGCTGACTCCTGACTTGAGAGTTCAAGTTTTGAGGGGAGCTACTGCTTTGGAGATGAATGGCTTGAGCGTGAGGCAAGGAGGAAAGAGGGGACATGAAATAGCTCTCTTCCCTATGGGGAGACAAGAAGTTCCCATAGCAGAGACAGACTGGGACTATAACATGGTTAAAAGAGGGTGGGATCAGAACCACTTTGCCAGATGTATTCTTGTAGACCCAAGTGAACATGCTAAGACTTTAAACTATGTTAGGTTGACTGACATAGAACAGGGAGAGAAGGAAACTCCTGATAAACTCCTAGTAAATTCCTAGATAAACTACAGGAGGCTCTCTGCAAGTTTACTGAGTTGATCTTAAAAG
>NW_011493799.1:3144-3444 GCF_000754665.1 Bison bison bison | reverse complement strand
GTCCATGCAACACTCCTATTTTGGGTGTGAAAAAGTCAAATGATAAATGGAAACTAGTTCAAGATTTATGAATAATAAATGAGGCTGTGGTTCCTTTTACTCATATGCCAAAAACAAATGGATTTTCTTGCTTGCAGGTCTGGGTAGACACTTTTACTGGATGGATTGAGGCCTTTCCCTGCTGTAGAGGACAGGCTAAGGAAGTTATAAAATTTTTAATCCATGGAATTATTGCCAGGTTTGGGCTGCCATGGAGCCTCCAGAGTGACAATGGCTCTGCCCTTAAAGCTGCTGTAACTC
>NW_011493799.1:1173-1746 GCF_000754665.1 Bison bison bison | reverse complement strand
TTATTCATACCCAGTGTTGTACATATATACCATATATGAGTACTAATGTTATTCACTTTATTAAACACATGAACAGGCTATGGATTCTCCTGAAGCCTCAGTCACCTCACTTTGGGAAATGTTAACTAGCTCCCCTTGATGGAAACCTATCTTAAATGTAATAACTCTAATTGTTCTGTTTTTACTATTTGCTCCCTGCATCTGTAACCGTGTAACTGGATTTGTTTCTAACCATTTGAAAGCTTTTAAGTCACAAATAGCTGTCCAGGCTCCTAAGAGTCCCACAGACTCCTCCAACTATTATTTGGGGCACATGGATCAGAGATCCTCAATATGAGGGTTAGGAGAATATGTTGCCTCAGCAATTTAGAGATGACGCCCTTCAACAGCAGGAAGTAGTTATGGAATGAAAATGATGCCCCTTTCCCTTGGCAACATAATTCTCCTAAAAGAAAAAGGGGGAATGAGAGAGTCAGTTACTAGGCAGGTTGATAAGAAATCCGGAGGTCCCCGAGGAGAGAGAGGTCTGGAATTCTCAAGGAGGAGGAAAGGACAACTGTTTTGTTTTTTTTA
>NW_011493799.1:0-945 GCF_000754665.1 Bison bison bison | reverse complement strand
GCTCAACCACCAACCTCATTTGAAAATTAGCATCCATTTGGTTTCATAAATGTGTATTATAGTGACCACACAATCAATCCAGCAGCTGATAGTACCAGAGAAAACATTGTCATGATCTTAAACATGATTCTGATTTATAATGTCAATCTTGTAAAAGTTCACTCTTAGATTATTCATAAAAAATATTTTGGTACATTTTCTTAGAGCTACCATATGACCCTGCAATCCCACTCCTGGCCATATATTGGGAGACAAACATGGCCTAAAAGGGTACATGTACCCAAATGTTCATTGCAGCACTGTTTACAATTGCCAAGACTTGGAAGCAATCTAAATGTCCATCAACAGAGGAATGGATAAAGAAGATATGGTACATATATACAATGGAATATTACTCAGCCATTAAAAACAAAATAATGTCACTTGCAACAACACTGGTGGATCTAGAGATTGTCATACTGAGTGAAGCAAGTCAGAGAGAGAAGTAGAAACATTGTATGACATCCCTTATGTGTGGAATCTAAATACGTGATACAAATTAACTTATTTACTAAACAGAAACAGACTCACAGACTTAAAGAATAAACTTATGGTTGCTGGGAGGAAGAATAAGAAGGAAGGGATAGTTAGGGAGTTTTGGTTGGACATGTACACACTGCTGTATTCATGTTGATGTCTGGTAGAAACCAACACAATACTCTTAAACAATTATCCTTCAATTAAAAATAAACAAATTAAAAAAATAAAATGGATAACCAACAAGGTCCTACTGTATAGCACATGGAGCTCTGTTCAATGTTATGTGGAAGCCTGGATGGGAGGGAATTTGGGGGAGAATGGATACACATATATGTATGTCTGAGTCCCTTTGCCATCCACCTGAAACTATCAAACATTGTTAATCATCTCTACTCCAATACAAAATAAAAAGTTTAAAAAAAAAGA
>NW_011493798.1:8708-11013 GCF_000754665.1 Bison bison bison | reverse complement strand
ATATTATTAATTCTTTGCTATATAGGCATTATACTATTCTGGGTACAGAGCTGAACAAGTAATTGTAGACTTTACATTCTAGTAGGGAGGAAAGCTGTTATTAATGCCAGAGTTGTACAATTGTAATCTTTATTTATAATTATCATAAACTTGTTGAAGAAAGAGAAAAAAGAATCAAATTGCAAAATGGCTTCAGTGGTGGCTCAGATGGTAAAGAATCTGCCAGCAATGAGGTAGACCTGGATTTGATCCATGGGTTGGGAAGATTGCGTGGAGAATGGAATGGCTACCCACTCCAGTATTCTTGCCTAGGAAATCCCATGGACAGAGGAGCCTGGCAGGCTACAGTCCATGGGGTCCCAAAAAAGACACGACTTAGCAACTAAACAACAAGAAATCTAATTTTTAAACCTAATTTGATGACATATTGTGTGTGTATTTTTAATTACCCCTTTTGAACTAACGTATCATGCACTTTTTCTCACATCTTCAAATTTTCTTTGAAAATAATTTTTTTAAATTTTATTTTGTTTTTAAACTTTACATAATTGTATTAGTTTTGCCAAATATCAAAATGAATCCACCACAGGTATACATGTGTTCCCCATCCTGAACCCTCCTCCCTCCTCCCACGCAATTTTTAATAGCTGCATGATAACCCATCTTATGAACAGATTGTATTCATTTACTTGTCAAATATTTTTGGTTGTTTAGGTTTTTGCTTTTCACTACAGTGAGTGGTACCATAGTCCTCAGTGTTTTTATTCTATTTATTTAGCAGCTGGTGGCTCAGACGGTAAAGAATCCACCTGCAATGTAGGAGACCTTGGTTCAGTCCCTGGGATGGGAAGATCCCCTGGAGAAGGGCACAGCTACCCACCTCAATATTTTGGCCTGGAGAATTCCATGGACAGAGGAGAATGGCAGGTTACAGTCCTTGGGGTCACAACAAGTAGGACACAGCTGAGACACTTTCACACAAGCAGAAAATACAAATTGCTCATGCAGTGGTAAAAGTAATCATTTCTTAGCATATAAATATCTCATAAAAATCAGTATAGAAAAGAGTAACCATTGAATTAAATAGGTAAAATTTGAATGAATATATACATATAAATGTGTTTATATAAATATATACATATAAACTCACAGAAAATTAATACAAATCAAATGAAATGTGTGGAAAGATGATTGAATTCAATTATATCAAAAGGGTTGTGGTTAAAGAATAAGAGTAACTTTAATCAGATGTCATAAATATTTATCAGGTACTGATGATTGAGATGTGGACAAAAGAATTCTCATAGAGTGGACAGGACTGTAACTACTTAACCTCAAGTATGGTAATTTGACAATAACTATCAATATCAACATTTAAATGCATATATTACCTGACCATTCATTCAAATATCATAGGAACAATGCTATCCCTATAAAATTATATTTTCATATACATAAAACTTACATTAACTAGAATATTATTTACCATAGAAAAGTTTAGCAACCACATTAATAGAAATTTACATATTAATTTTACCTTAAATTTATAAGGAGAACTGTGCACCATAAGAAAAATTATATATATATGTGTGTGTATATATATATGACTAGGCTTCCCAGGTGGCCCAGTAGTAAAGAATCTGCCAGCCAGTGCAGGAGACGCAGAAGACACAAGCTCGATCCTGGGTCAAGAAGATCCCCTGGAGTATGAAATGGCAACCCACTCCAATATTCTTGCCTGGGAAATTTCATGGACAGAAGAGACTGGCAGGCTATACTCCATGGGATCTCAAAGAGTCAGAAACTACAAGCAACTGATCATGCATGTACAAAATATATGGACTTGTATAGAAACATCTTCAAGATGTTGTATAGTAAAAGCAAGTGTTACATATATCAGATCAGATAGTCGCTCAGTCATGTCCGACTCTTTGCTACCCATGAATCGCAGCATGCCAGGCCTCCCTGTCCATCACCAACTCCCGGAGTTCACTCAGACTCACGTCCATTGAGTCAGTGATGTCATCCAGGCATCTCATCTCCTGTCATCCCCTTCTCCTCCTGCCCCCAATCCCTCCCAGCTTTTCCAAGGAGTCAACTCTTCACATGAGGTGGCCAAAGTACTGGAGTTTCCGCTTTACCATCATTCCTTCCAAAGAAATCCCAGGGCTGATCTCCTTCAGAATGGACTGGTTGGATCTCCTTGCAGTTGGAGAAGAGTCTTCTCCAACACCACAGTTCAAAAGCATCAATTCTTCAGCGCTCAGCCTTCTTCACAGTCCAACTCTCACATCCATACCTGTCT
>NW_011493798.1:4260-5919 GCF_000754665.1 Bison bison bison | reverse complement strand
GGAGGAGAGCAAGGCAATTCACTCCAGTATTCTTGTCTAGAGAATCCCCATGGACAGAGGAGCCTGGCAGGCTACAGTCCCTGCAGTTGCAAACAGCTGGACATGACCGAGTGACTAAGCACAAAATGACTTCTGCATTCAAAGGAAATGTCCCCTGATGTCAAATGATTCCTTTCATAGTAATTAATACACTTAGTTAAAATGAGATATGATGTTCCTTCTCCAGACCTTCTTCATAGCATTAGTTAACTCAGAGTTTCTTAGACTGTAGATTAATGGGTTCAGCATGGGACTTATGACTGTATAAAACACGCTCAATGATTTGTCAATGGGGAAGGTCTTAGCAGGTCTTGCCTTTACAAATATAGAGGGAACAGAGGAGCAGATAACCACAGTGATGTGGGAACCCCAGGTCTGGAGGGCTTTCTGCCTCCCTTCCTGACTCAGGTTCTTCAGAGAGTGCAGGATGACTCCATAGGAGACAAGTAAGAGCAGAAAGCCAAGAGTGCAGATCAGCCCTCCATTGGCCAGCACTAAGATGCCAATGAGATAGGTGTCAGTACACACGAGTCTAAGTAAAGGGAACATGTCACACATAAAGTGATCAATGACATTTGGGCCACAGAAAGGGGGCCCACAAACAGTGCTAAGTTGAGTTGCTGAGTGCACAAAAGCCCCAACCCAGGACACCACCAGCAACACAGCACACACCCTCTGCCTCATGATCACCAAAGAATGCAAAGGCTTACAGATGGCCTCATAGCAGTCATAGGCCATCACCAACAGGATGATCTCTGATCCACCAAAAAAGTGCTCTGTATACAGCTGGGTCATGCAAGATTCAAATGATATGATCTTTTCCCCTAAGAACAAGTCTGAAATCATTCTAGGGGTAATACAAGAAGAATAAGTGACATCAATAAATGATAAGCTAGCAAGAAAAAAGTACATCGGTGAGTTTAGGGTCTTACTGACAGTTATATTCATAATAATGACCAGGTCGCCCATCAGAGTCAAAATATAGAAGAACAAGAACATAACAGAAAGTACTTTCTGTTCCTTTGGATTTTGTGTGAGGCCCAGGAGGACAAAGTAAGTTACATTGTTCCTTGGTTCCATCCAGTCTGGACAGAAGCTGAGTTCAGGTATTAGAAGCAGTTGGTCTAAAAGACAATGGAAAAAAAAACAAAAACAAAAACACTTATACTGGGGGAAAAAAAGCACTTAAAGAGGAAAACACTTACATGTACAATTGTTTATTTACACATTCTCTTGAAGAATGTATATAGAACATCTATTTGTGTCTATATGTCATGGACATTTTGATTACAAGTTGAGTACAGCATAGTTTCTTTCCCCCAGTGATATGGTGCATAACAAGGGATCAGACAATTCCAGACCCAAGTTATATATGCCATCAATATTTGGCTTCTCTGGTGCCCAGATGGTAAAGAATCTGCTCACAGTGCAGGAGACCCAGGTTTGATTCCAGGATTGTTAACATCCACTGGAGAAGGAAATGGCAATGCACTCCATTATCTTGCCTGGAAAATTCCGTGGAGAGAGGAGCCTGGCAAAGTATAGTCCAAGCAGTCACAAAGACTCAGACATGACTGAGCAACTGTTTTGTTTTTTGTGTTTTTTTTAATGAATATCAAA
>NW_011493798.1:559-1128 GCF_000754665.1 Bison bison bison | reverse complement strand
TTTTCATACTACTATTTTCCTTTATTTCTTTGCATTGATCACTTAGGAAGGCTTTCTCATCTCTCCTTGATATTCTTTGGAACTAGCTATTTCCTTTGGAATTAAGAAATATGTCAAGAATACACAGAAGAACTATACAAAAAAGATTTTTATGACCCAGATAATTACAATGGTGTGATCACTCAGCTATAGCCAAACGTCCTGGAGTCCAAAGTCAAGTGGGCCTTAGAGAGCATCACTACAAACCTAGTGGAGGTGAAGGAATGCCAGGTGAGCTATTTCAAGACCCAAAAGATGACTGTTAAAGAGCTGTGAAAGTGCTGCACTCAATGTGCCAGCAAATTTGGAATATTTGGCAGTGGCCACAGGACTGGAAAAGCTGTTTTCATTCCAATCCCAAAGAAAGGCAATACCAAAGAATGTCCAAACTACCACACACTTGGACTCATCTCACACGCTAACAAAGTAATGCTCGAAATTCTCCAAGCCAGGCTTCAACAATACGTGAACCGTGAACTTCCAGATGTTCAAGCTGGATTTAGAAAAGGCAGAGGAACCAGAGATCAAAT
>NW_011493798.1:0-459 GCF_000754665.1 Bison bison bison | reverse complement strand
ATACAGATGACTCCATGTTTATGAAAGAAAGAGAAGAGAAACTGAAAAGCCTGTTGACGAAAGTGAAAGAGGAGAGTGAAAAATCTGGCTTAAAACTCAACATTCATAAAACTAAGATCTTGGGATCTGGCCCCATCAATTCATGGCAAATAGATGGGGAAACAATGGAATTATTGAGAGACTTTATTTTCTTGGTCTCACAAATCACTGCAGATGGTGACTGCAGCCATGAAATTAAAAGACACTTGCTCCTTGGAAGAAGCTATAACCAACCTAGACAGCAAATTAAAAAGCAGAGACATTATTTTGCAGACAAAAGTCCATCTAATCAAAGATATGGTTTTTCCAGTAGTCATGTATCGATGTGAGAGTTGGACTATAAAGAAAGCTGCAAGCCAAAGAATTGATGTTTTTGAACTGTGGTGTTGGAGAAAACTCTTGAGAGTCCCTTAGACTGCA
>NW_011493797.1:12948-13541 GCF_000754665.1 Bison bison bison | reverse complement strand
GTGAACTCCGGGAGTTGGTGATGGACAGGGAGGACTGGCGTGCTGCGATTCATGGGGTCGCAAAGAGTCGGACACAACTGAGCAAATGATCTGATCTGATTTCATTCTTAATGTCCCAGATGTTTCTGAGTGTGTCCATATTTGTTTTCACTCTTTATTTCTTCATTCTTTTCCACACCAATGATTTCCACCATTCTGCCTTCCACCTCACTTACCTATTCTTCTGCCTCATTTATTCTGCTATTGATTCCTCCTAGTTGATTTATTCATTTCTGTTACTATATTGTTCATCACTGTTTGTTCTTTAGTTATACTAGGTCCTTGTTAAACATTTCTTTGATCTTCTTAATCTATTGCCTCCTTTCTATTTCTAAGATCTTAGATCGTCTTTACTGTCATTACTGTGAATTCTTTTTCAGGTAGATTGCTTATTTCCTCTTCATTTGTTTGGTCTTTAACCTTTTTTATGTTGCTTTTTTTCATATGCAGTATGTTTCTGTGTTACCTCATTTTGTCTTACCTACTCTGTGGTCTCCTTTCCACAGATTGCATAGTTGTAGTTCCTCTTGCTTTTGGTGTCTGCCCCCTGTTGG
>NW_011493797.1:10337-11525 GCF_000754665.1 Bison bison bison | reverse complement strand
TCCTGTTGGGAGAGACTATTTCTTGCATTCTGGTGGGTAGAGCTTAGTCATGTTCCTCTGGTGGCCAGGGCCATGTCAAAAGGTGTATTTTCGGGTATTTTAGTATGACTTTAGGCATACTGTCTCTAATGGGTGGGATTTTTGTTCTTGTCTTGCTGGTTGTTTGGGCTGGTTCATCCAACACTGGAGCTTGCAGGCAGTTTAGTGGATCTGGGTCTTGGTGCCAAGGTGCAGACCTCTGAGAGAGCTCACACCAATTGATATGCCCTGGGCCTGGGAATTCTCTGGCAGTCTGGTGGCCAGACTCTAAGCTCCCACCACAGGAGTTCAGGCTTGACCCCCATCAGGGAACCAAGACCCTGCAAGCTGCATATCATGACCAAAAAAAAAAAGTAAATAATATATACAAACAAACAAAAATCATGACAAATAAAAGCAAATCAAACAAGCAAAAACACAAGAAAACAAACAAAAACCCCAAAGCAACATGGATTAACCTATAGAATGTCATATTAAGTGAAATAAGTCAGACAGAGAATGAGAAATATTGTATGACATCTGTTATATGTGGAATCTAAAATGAAATGATGCTAATGAACTTACTTACAAAACAGAAATAAACCCCTTATCAGATATATTGTTTGCAATGTCTTCTCCCATTGAGTAGGTTGCCTTTTCCTTTTGTTGGTGGTTTCCTTTCCTGTGCAAAAGCTTTATAGTTTGATGTAGTCTGATTTATTTATCTTTTTGTTTCCCTTGCCTGTGGAGACATATTCAAAAAGATTTCTAAGACCAATGCAAAAGTGTACTGCCTGTTTATTCTAGAAGTTTAATGGTTTTAAGTCTTACCACTAAATCTTTAATCAAGTTTGAGTTTGTTTTTGAATATGCCATAAGAAGATGGTCCAAGTTCATTATTTTGCATGAAGCCATCCAATTTTCCAAACATCATTTATTGAAAAGACTGTTTTCTTTCCCAAATATATATTCTTGATTTCTCTGTCATAGATTGGTTTGGTATATGAGCATGGGTGTATTTCTGGACTCTGTCTTTTTTTCTATTGATTTTTGTATCTGTTTTCATTCCTGTACCATACTGTTTTGTTTACTGTAGCTTTTTATCATAATTTCAATTCAGGAAGCTTGATACCTTGAGCTTGGTTCTTTCTCAAGACTGCGTTGGCTATT
>NW_011493797.1:9844-10237 GCF_000754665.1 Bison bison bison | reverse complement strand
TGACCTGGCCTAACTCCCACATATCTGTGCTCATAAAGTCCACAGCCACTAAAACTAGACTGGGCTTAGTTGTAAAAACATTTGTTTTCCATTCAAATGTTTCTCAGAGGCTGGGTTTACCTAGACTATCACAGAGATTTAATGTGCAGCTTGTGCAGCTGCATGGAGGGATTTCAGTGTTTTTTTTTTTTTTCTTTCCCCTAGTAGTACAGACAATCAGGCTCAGCTTTGTTTTTGGCCACAACTCTACATGTGGGCCACCCTCAGGCTTCTGCTCCTCTCTCAGGCAAGAGGGGCCAAAGGCAGCGACTGAGGCACACTTGTTGGCTTAGATGGGAGGGGCAAGAGGTGGCCATAACTGGAGTGCATGTGCTCTATCTGTGTCTCTTTTGC
>NW_011493797.1:8433-9744 GCF_000754665.1 Bison bison bison | reverse complement strand
GCATGCCATGCAACAATGGTGTCTTGCTTCCAAGGCAGTCAGTGCTTCCTCCTGGAACATTCCCAGCTGCAGAATTCCTCACTCTCATCCCCTCAGGTTTTCTCCTTGCAGCTAACCTCCTCACTCCCATCACTTCAAGCTATGTCCACACAGCCAACAGCAGGCCTCGCTCTAAGTTTGCCTGCCTAACTGCACACTCCAGCACCCAGCCCTCCTCTTGCTTTGGTGGACACCCATCTCAGTCTAGGGCACATCAGGCTGTGGCTCAGCTGTTCTTGCTCTGTCCTACCTGCCACAGGCCAGCCACTGCTCTTTCTTCCAGTAGCTCCCAAAGTTCCCCCCCGCCCCTTGCCATTTCAACATATCTTACTCTTGGTGAGGGAGCCTCCCCTGGAGTGGTAACCAGCTCACCCAACCAGAAGTGCAGGTCCCATTCCATTTCCTCTTTTCTTCCCTTTCTCTCCTTTGTCCTACCTGGTTGCACAGAAATCTTTTCTTGTCCTTTTTTATGTTGAAAGGACTCTGCTAATGTTCAGCAGAATCTCTGCATGAATAATTTCGCTTGTAGATGTATTTTTGATGTACTTGTGGAGAGAGGCAAACCCTAGGTCCTCGTATTCTACTCTCTTGACCCTCCTTCTTCATTCTTTTCTACAGCTGAGTCATATTCTGTTGTGTGTGTGTGCCCGTTCATCTATATCCATTCATCATTTAATGGAAACTTGGGTTGCTTCCATGTCTTGGCTACTGTAAATAATACTGCAATTTATATAGAGGTGCATATATCTTTTTTGATTAGTGTTTTTGTTTTCTTCCAGTAAATACCCAGAAGCACAATTGCTGAATCGTGTGTGTGCATGTGTACTGAGTCTTGTGCGATTCTTTGCAACCCCATGGACTGTAGCCAGCCAGGCTCCTCTGTCCATGGAATTTCAGGCAAGAATATTGGAGTGGGTTGCTCAATTATATGATAGTTCAAAGTTTTTGAGGAAACTTCATACTGGAAAACTGTCTTCTATTAAAGGCTCATGTGATTAGGTCAAGCCAATTGGATAATCTTACTTTTGTAGAGCCAACCATATGATATACCCTAATCATAGGGATAAAACCAACCTATTCAAACTTGGAAGGATTATTCAGGGCATGTATATCATAGAGATGGGAGATATTGGAGACTATCTTTGAATTCTCCTTATTTATATGTTTTTATTTATTAAAAAAAGGTAAATAGTATATACAGACAAAAATCATGACAAGTAAAAGCTAATAAAACAGACAAACAAAAAAAAGAAAACAAACAAAAACCCCACA
>NW_011493797.1:6680-8021 GCF_000754665.1 Bison bison bison | reverse complement strand
TATTTAGAATTAGTTGTTCTAGTTTTTTGAAAAATGTTATTGCTACTTAATAAGGATTACATTGAGTCTATAGACTGCTTAGTGTAGTATGACATTTTAATGATAGTGATTCTTCCAGTGCATGAACATAGTATATCTTTCCATTTGTTTGCAGTTGTCTCCAGTTTCCTCCATGTCTTATAGTTTTCAGAGTATAGGAGGTCTTTCACCTCCTTTGATAAATTTATTCCTAGGACTTTTACTATTTTAGATGAAATTGTGAGTAGGAATTTCTTCATTTCTCTTTCTGATAATTTGTTATTAGTTTATAGAAATGCAACAGATCTCTGTGTATTCATTTTGTATCCTGCAGCTTTACTGAATACATTTATGAGTTCTAAGAGTTTTTTAGTGAAGTCTTTTGGGTTTTCTATATATAGTATCATGCCGTCAGCAAATAATGATGTTTTTACTTCTTTCTTTCAGGTTGGATGTTTTTCATTTCTTTTTCTTGCTTAATTGCTGTGGTTAAGATTTCCAGTACTATTTTGAATAAAGTAGCAAAAGTTGTTATTTTTCTCCTGTTCCTGATCTTAGAAGAAAAATTTTCAGATTTTAACCATTTGATATTATGTGAGCTGTAGGTTTGTCATATATGGCCTTTATTATGAAGTATGTTCCCTCTGTACTCACTTTGTTGAGAATTTTTGTGTTAAATTGATAGTGAATTTTGTCAACATCAAAACCAAAATTTTTCCTAAAAAAATTTATTTTGTATTGGAGCATAGTTGAGTAACAATACTGTATCAGTTTCAGGTGTGCCCAAACTGTTATTTCTGCATCCATTGAAATGATCCTATGATTTTTACTTTTATTTTTATTAATATGGTATACCACACTGATTTATGAAATTCAAAATGTTCTTTCATCCCTGAAATGAATCCCAGTTAATTATGGTATATGATCCCTCTAATGTAATGTTGAATGCATTTTGCAATATTTTGTAGAAGATTTTGATATCTGTTTTCATCAGATATTCTGGACTATAATTTGTGTGTGTGTGTGTGTGCGTGTGTGCATGTGTGATTATCTGACTTTGCTATCAGGGTAATGCTGGGCTCATAAAATAAGTTGAGATGTGTTCCTTGCTCTTTAATTTTCAGGGATAATTTTAGAAGGATAGGTATTAACTCTAAATATTTGGTACAATGGTGAATCCTATGAAACCTTAGACTTGTGCTAAAGTTTTGTCTATTTTCTTTATCTTTTCAAGAAACCAACTCTTAGTTTCATTTATTTTTTCCTATATTCAAATCTGTATTTCATTTATTTCCACTCTGATCTTTATTACTTTATTCCTTC
>NW_011493797.1:5301-5652 GCF_000754665.1 Bison bison bison | reverse complement strand
ACGGGTGTAATAAAGGAGAGAAACAGTAAGGACCTAACAGAAGCAGGAGAGATTAAGAAGAGGTGGCAAGAATACACAGAGAATCTATACAAAATGTCTTTATGACTCAAATAACCACGATATTGTGGTCATTCATCTAGATCCAGACATGATGTGGTGTGAAGTCAAGTGGACCTTAGGAAGCATTAGTATGAACAAAGCTAGTGAAAGTGCTAGAATTCCAGCTGAACTATTTGATTTGAAAAAAATAAAATCCTAAAAGATGATGCTGTGAAAATGGTACACTCAATATGCCAGCAAATTTGGAAAACTCAGAGGTGGCCACAGGACTGGAAAAGGTCAGTTTTCATT
>NW_011493797.1:4730-5201 GCF_000754665.1 Bison bison bison | reverse complement strand
CGACCCCATGGACTGCAGCTTTCCAGGCTCCTCCATCCATGGGATTTTCCAGGCAGGAGTACTGGAGTGGGGTGCCATTGCCTTCTCCGTCATGGGATTCTAGCAGCAAGATTACTGGAGTGATTTGCATTTCCTCCTCGAGTGGACCATGTTTTGTCAGAACTCTTCACTATGACCCATGTGTCTTGGGTGACCCTGCTTTGCATAGTTCATAGCTTCACTGAGTTATACAATTCCCTTTGCCACAAGGCTCTGATCCATGAATGAGGCCAAAGCAGAAACGATGCTCACTTATGAATGTGTCTGGTGGTGAAAGTAAAGTCTGATGCTATAAAGAACAAGATTGCATAGGACCTGGAATATTAGGTCCACAAATAAAGGTAAATTGGACATGGTCAAGTAAGAGATGGCAAGAGTGAACATCAACATCTTAGAAATCAGTGAACTAAAATGCACAGTAATAGGCAACTT
>NW_011493797.1:3874-4630 GCF_000754665.1 Bison bison bison | reverse complement strand
CATCATAGGGGACTAGAATGCAGAAGTAGGAAGTCAAGAAATACCTGGAGTAACAGGCCGGTTTGGCCCTGGAGTATGAAATGAAGCAGGGCAAAGGCTAACAGAGTTTTCCCAAGAAAACATACTGCTCATAGCAAACACCCTTTTCCAACAACACAAGAGGTGACTCTACACATAGACATCACCAGATTGTCAATACTGAATTCAGTTTGACTATATTCTTTGAAGCTTAAGATTAAGAAACAGTACACAGTCAACAAAAGCAAGACCTGGAGTTGACTGTAGATCAGATCATCAACTCCTTATTGCAAAATTCAAGCTTAAATTGAAGAAAGTAAGGAAAACCCCTTGATCATTGAGGTATAACCTAAATCAAATCCCTTATGATTATACAGTGGAGGTGACAAATAGATTCAAGGAATTAGATCGGATAGACAGATTGCCTAAAGAACTATGGAGAGAGTTTCATAACATTGTACAGGAAGCAGTGACTAAAATTACCACAAACCAAGGAAATGCAAAAGGCAAAGTCGTCTGAGGAGGCTTTACAAATAGCTGAGGAAAGAAGAGAAGTGAAAGGCAAGGGAGAAAAGGAAATATATACCCAACTGAATGAAGAGTTCCAGAGAATAGCAAGGGGAGATTAAGAAGACTCTCTTAAATGAACAATGCAAATGAGTAGAGGAAAATAATATAATGGGAAATACTAGAGACCTCTTCAAGAAAATTGAGGTGATCAAGGGAATATATCATGCA
>NW_011493797.1:2357-2760 GCF_000754665.1 Bison bison bison | reverse complement strand
TAATTTTCTTGGGCTCCAAAATCACTGCAGATGGTGACTGCAGCCATGAAATTAAAAGACACTTGCTCCTTGGAAGGAAAGCTATGACAAACCTAGATAATGTATTAAGAAACAGAGACATCACTTAGCCTACAATGGTCTGTATAGTCAAAACTATGGTTTTTCAAGCAATCATATACAGATGTGAGAGTTGGACCATAAATAAGGCTGAAGGCCAAAGAATTAATGCTTTTAAACTGTGCTGGAGAAGACTCTTGAGAATCCCCTGGACTATGAGGTCAAACAAGTAAATCCTAAAGGAAATCAACGCTGAATATTCATTGGAAGGAATGATGCTGAAGCTCCAATACTTTGGCCATCTTATGTGAAGAGTTGACTCTTTGGAAAAGACCCTGATTCTGGG
>NW_011493797.1:0-338 GCF_000754665.1 Bison bison bison | reverse complement strand
CTCCCCCCCTCCCTCCCTTCCTCTGTCCCCTCGCTGGAATCTCTATCTGTATCCTCTTGGCTTCTGATCCAGTTGTTGGCACCCCATGTAAGGGCCTGACTTCATTATAGCACACAAACATTTCGGTAAGCCAGTAGTTTACAAACTTGAAAGTACACCAAGGTTCCTGTGCAAGCTTGTTAAACATGTCAGAGTTCTTATTTCTTGTTTTTTAAATTGGGGTGTAGTTGCCTCACAATGTTGTGTTAGTTTCTGCTGTATAACAAAGGGAACCAGCCACATGTATACATATATCCACATGTATACATATATCTCCTTCCTCTTGGACCTCTCTCCCA
>NW_011493796.1:18354-18843 GCF_000754665.1 Bison bison bison | reverse complement strand
CCAGCCACTACAGAGAACAGTGTGGAGATTCCTTAAAAAACTAAAAATAGACTGGCCACATGACCCAGCAATCCCAGTGGTTTCCTCTGCCGAGGAAACCAGAATCGAAAGAGACACGTGTACCCCAGTGTTCATCACAGCACTGTTTATATTAGCCAGGACATGGAAACAACCTAGATGTCCATCAGCAGACAAATGGATAAGAAAGCTGTGGTCCATATATACAATGGAATATTACTCATCTATTAAGAATAAATTTGAATCCGTTTTAATGAGGTGGATGAAACAGGAGCCTATTATACAGAGTGAAGTAAGCCAGAAAGAAAAACACTGGGTGATCCAGAGGAATGGGATGGGAAGGGAGGTGAGAGGGGTGTTCAGGATGGGGAACACCCATGGCAGATTCATGTCACTGTATGGCAAAACCACTACAATATTGTAAAGTAATTAGCTGCCAATTAAAATAAATAAATTTATATTTTAAAATGT
>NW_011493796.1:15400-16084 GCF_000754665.1 Bison bison bison | reverse complement strand
TTTTTTTTTTTTTTTTCCTGGACAAATTGCACAGTTTATGGGATCCCGATTCCCTGACCAGGGATTGAACCTGGGCCATGGGAGTGAAACCACAGAATCCTAGCCACTAGACCACCAGGGAAGTCCCGCCCCAGTTTTACTTAGACTTCACTAACATACAGCACTGGGAAACTGTTTAGATATCCAGCACAATGACTCACATTTACCACAAAATGTTTCCTAAACACCCATCACCTCATATACATGCAAAATATATACATATTTTTGGTGTTTACCGAGATCAAAGCATATCTCTATAGTGAAAACAACAAAGCACTATTTTGAAGGAAACATTATTTCTGTTATTTGTGCTTAAGAACGAGAAGCGAGATCTTTAGGATTTTAGTTTCCATAATTCCCTTTGGTGGTGTAGGACATTATGTATATTTGGTTGCCTATTTTGAAGTATATGTTTTGTATGCCAACTATACACATTATGCTAGTATACAAGTCTGTAGTGTTCATTTCCCCTTGAGCATTTTGTGTTATACACTGTACAGTCAAACAGATGCTATCACAAACCTCACAACCCTAATATATACCTCAAGTATGGATACTGACTAAAGGTGAATTAGATATCTGGATCTAAGAGCAAGGAAAACTCACAAATAATAAATGTCAGAAATAGATTACCAAAAGCTAACT
>NW_011493796.1:13446-14014 GCF_000754665.1 Bison bison bison | reverse complement strand
ATATCTGTGTTGGGAAGATCCCCTGGAGGAGGAAATGGCAACCCACTCCAGTATTGTTGCCTGGAGAATCCTATGGACAGAGGAGACTGGTGAGACAGTCCATGGGGTCACAAAGAGTCAGACACGACTGAAAAACTACACAATAACCAGTGGCCTCTGAGATGCACTCCAGTTTGAGAACCACTGTGCTAGTATTTTCCATCCCGCATCCTTGAATTACACGTTCAATCCTTACCTGAGATTTAGCCAACGTCAAAACAAGCTGACTAATTAAAAAAAAAAAAAAGGAAAAGAAAAAAGAAAGTTATTGATTCATTGGATGTAAGTACTTACCAAAATTGAATTTAAGTACATCTGTTCATGGGCTTCCCAGAGATGCCAGTGGTAAAAGAACCCGCCTGCCAACGCAGGAGACATAAGAGATGTGGTTCAATTCCTGGGTCTGGGAAGATCCCTTGGAGGAAGGCATGGCGACCCACTCCAGTATTTTTTGCCTGGAGGATTCCATGGACAGAGGACCTTGGGGCATTACAGTCCACAGGGTCGCAAAGAGTCGAACACCATTGAA
>NW_011493796.1:8660-11875 GCF_000754665.1 Bison bison bison | reverse complement strand
ACCCTCAAGCAGCATTTGGCTCATCAAAGGCAAACAACATCCGGACCATTGACAGCTGATGCTGTGTGGACAGTGACATGTTTTCATTTGGGGAGGGATCCAGATGGTGTTCAACTAGACCTCTGCAAACTGCATCTCAAAGTAAATCATTTTGGGGGGTGGGGAGAGCAGTGATTATCCGTGGACTCCTGAGGGTATCTGCTATCTTCAAAGGTGGGAGTGGAAACTCCAATAGAACACTGACCTGAAAGGTTAAACATTTAGATAGAGCAGAGCCTGAAGAACAACACCCAACCTCTGAAGAGGTGCCTTTTGGTCTTCTGCCATCAGGAGGGTTTTAAAAACACTCAGATCCACGGAGATTTGTTAATGAGCTGAGAGAGATGAATGCAGTCTGGCTTTGGGGCTCCACCTGGGACAATCCAACTTTTGCACAAAGGCCTAGCCATGCCATACCATTGGCTTTTGGGTCCATGGACAGATACCATCACCCTCCGAATACCATCCAGGCTGGTTGCTGGAACACAAAAGGGCTGCAACCTACCCACTGCCAGCCCCACCCCCAGCTGGGCCCTCTACCCCACCAGAGTCGCTGCTAATTTGCAAGCTGGGTGAGCATGGTTGAAAGGAAAAGATGTTCTGGAAGGTGACTTGTTTTGAAAGAGAACTGTGATCGTTTTTTGAAGAAGAAGAAAAGGTGTGTGAGAGGTTTCCTGGAGGGACCCAAAATGAATGTCCCATATGCCCCTGTAGTAGAACAGCCTCCCTTTCCTCTTCCTGATATAGATGGCATGGTTTGGTCATCACGTCCTCCTGGCCTGGTCTGTCCCTGAGACTGTCTGCCACATATCAACCTGGCCACAACTGCAGTGAACAACACGAGGGGCTCACGCTGACTCCTACCCACCAGGGCACACGTTGACAATACCTTGGCTCCTGCCTCATCAAGCACCTTTGACTTGTAAGATAACATATGCACCACTCTTGTTTAGTTGCCAAGCTGTATCCAACTCTTTGTGACCCCATGACTGTAGCACACCAGGCTTCTGTGTCCCTCACCATCTCCCAGAGTTTGCCGCAACTCATGTTCATCGAGTCAGTGAGGCCATCCAACCATCTCATCCTCCGCTGCCTCTATCTCCCTTTTGCCTTCAATCTTTCCCAGCCTCAGGGTCTTTTCCAATGAGTCAGCTCTTTCGCATCAGGTGGCCAAAGTATCGGAGCTTCAACTTCAGCATCGGTCCTTCCGATGAATAATCAAGATTGATTTCCTTTAGGGTGGACTGCTTTGATCTCCTTGCAAGAAGATCAAACACATGCACTACTTCAGGATGTACTGGGGCAAGCCACGGTCCCCTCTTCCTTGTCTCTGCTTCCCTGGGATTTTGCTCCTCAATTAAACAATTCTACATAAGCTCTGGGCTCAAGCCACACTTTTGAGAAAATTCGGACTCCCAAGACAGTTGGGACCAACAGTGCCTCAGAAAGTGGACGCTCAGGAGAAGATTTTGAAAGTGGGTAAGCCTATCTGAGAACAATAGGGACCTGATCACTTGTCTCCTTGGAAGGAAAGTTATGATCAACCTAGATAGCATATTCAAAAGCAGAGACATTACTTTGCCAACAAAGTCTGTCTACTCAAGGCTATGGTTTTTCCAGTGGTCATGTATGGATGTGAGAGTTGGACTGTGATGAAGGCTGAGCGCCAAAGAATTGATGCTTTTGAACTGTGGTGTTGGAGAAGACTCTTGAGAGTCCCTTGGACTGCAAGGAGATCCAACCAGTCCATTCTGAAGGAGATCAGCCCTGGGATTTCTTTGGAAGGGATAATGCTAAAGCTGAAACTCCAGTACTTTGGCCACCTCATGCGAAGAGTTGACTCATTGGAAAAGACTCTGGTGCTGGAAGGATTGGGGGCAAGAGGAGAAGGGGACGACAGAGGATGAGATGGCTGGATGGCATCACTGACTCGATGGACGTCTGAGTGAACTCCAGGAGTTGGTGATGGACAAGGAGGCCTGGCAGGCTGCGATTCATGGGGTCGCAAAGAGTCGGACATGACTGAGTGACTGATCTGATCTGATCTGATCTGATCACTTGTCGTAAACAGGATGGTGACCATTTCTGGTGTGGAGTAGCATCATAGGTACTAAGGCTTCACTGTGATTAACAGAAAGGAGACACAAGTGGAAGGGGAGGTTTGCAGAGGGGTCAATGTAGTTACCAGAGTTGAGTGCAGGAAGAATTCTCTTGATGGCATTAGAAGCTTGGCAAGAAATGTACAGGCTCAGGGAAGCTAATCATCAAATTAGGATGCTCATTTCCAGCAACCACAGGGCCCGCTGTCCTGAAAATAAGGCCCAGGTTCTTATTTTCTGAGCAGCAGAGTTGCCAGAGGGATTGAATGTGCAGCCCAACTCCTAAGTAAAAGCTGGTCAAAAACACCAGTCATTAAGAAATCCAAGTCAAAAGTCATTCAGAAAAAAAGTCATTTTAGAAAAAAAGTCTGCAAAAGTCATTAAAATCAAAGCTTTCATGAGAAAAGTGTGACACTCTAAGACAGCAAGTGAGTGTTAGTCGCTCAGTCATGTCTGACTCTTTGTGACTGCATGGACTGCAGCATGCCATGTTTCCTTGTCCTTCACTGACTCCTGGAGTTTGCTCAAACTCATGTCTATTGTGGCAAAGATGCCAGCCAACAATCTCATCCTCTGTCGTCCCCTTCTCCTCCTGCCTTCAGCCTTTCCCAGCATCAGGGTCTTTTCCAGTGAGTCAGCTGTTCACATCAGGTGGCCAAAGGATTGGAGTTTCAGCTTCAGCATCAGACCTTCCAATGAATATTCAGGACTGATTTCCTTTAGGATGGATTGGTTGGATATCTGTGCAGTCCAATGGACTCTCAAGAGTCTTCTCCAAAGTACTGGAACTTCAGCATCAGTCCTTCTAGTGAATATTCAGCTCTGATGGATCTGATGCATTCAGATCTTTAGAATGGACTGGTTGGATCTCCTTGCAGTCCAAGGGACTATCAAGAGTCTTTTCCAGCACCACAGTTCGAAAGCATCAGTTCTTTGGTGTTCAGACTGAGAAGCCTTCAGATGGCTTACAGGATGAGAACTTAGGTCCCTGTGAAGATGGCCCAGCTGGGCCTGAGCCCATTTTCTTCTCTGATCCACATGATCTTGGAAGAGGAGAAGTTGAGGTGGAAGGTCACC
>NW_011493796.1:5058-8472 GCF_000754665.1 Bison bison bison | reverse complement strand
GCTATTTAGGTCCCTTAGATCCCACCCTAGGAACCTAAACCTGCAATTGATAGGGAAGAAAACAGTGAATGCAATTCTCACCTCACTGCCCGGGGCTGGTGCTGGTAAAATCAATTATTTCTCTCATCCTTTGCATTACCAATAAGCATCTCAGGATTTTAGCACAGACAGGATTTTGCATACAAAAGAAACAATGCCTGTTGGGAACCAGAAGGGTCCAATGCTCTCAAGCTTTGTTGTTTGAAAAAGGGGCATCAATTCTTTTATTCAAAGGGTGAGAATCACAAAACTTAAATGCAGTGTGATTACCCAACATTTAAACACTTGGGTGATTACATAATTCTCTAATTATGTGGAAGGGGGCTGAGGGGGGAAAGGCTTTTAAAAAGGCCTGATGCCTACATCACGTCCCCATCTGTAACATTATCATCTCTGGCCGGAGACAGGGACCCAGCTTCTCCGAAGGCCTCTGGGATGTTAGCACCCAGAAACTTGGAGAGAATGAAACAAACACAGAGATAATACCTGGAAAGGAGCTGGGAGATATTCAGATGGTTTTCATTTACAGTGAAGTCAGGGGAACAAAATTATCTATATGTCTTCTCTCACTGAAATATTTTAATTTTTGGACAAAGTGTAATGCACAAACAGTACTTACTAATGGGGGAGAAAAAGGTTTCATCCATTTAGGATGCTTTAAACTGTCTTTTAAGTTTTGATTCTGGGCAAGTCCACCAGGGCTTTGTTCCCTTTGATATTTGTAAAAAGACACCAAGGAGCACTCAGCTCAAAGGGGCCCCTGCCACATGCCACCTCTTGGGGGTGTTGGGGAGGGTGGTTTTATCTGTGGAACTCACTTGCCTTGAACTTGATCTTCCCTCAAATGAGTGAGCAAGTGAGTGAAAGTCGCTCAGTTGTGTCCAACTCTTTGTGACCCAGTGCAAAGTCCATGGAATTCTCCAGGCCAGAATACTGGAGTGGGTTGCTGTTCTCTTTTCCAGGGGATCTTCCCAAGCCAGGGATAAAACCCAGGTCTCCCACATTGCAGGCAGATTCTTTACCAGCTGAGCCACCCGGAAAGCCCAAGAATACTGGAGTGGATAGCTTATCCCTTCTCCAGTGGAATCTTCCCGACCCAGGAATCGAACCGGCATCTCCTGCATTGCAGGTGGATTCTTTACCAGCTTCCCAGGTGGGAACCCCCTTAAATGAGTATGTTATCTCTGTTAATTCTCCAAGGAGTGCATAGCACCCCTCTAAATGTTGTTCAGAGTCCCAGAAAAGACAAATAATCATGTTTCCCAAAATCTACATTATTAATTACATAGCAAACCCAATAGAAAAGTCTGTTTATTTTTTATTCAAATTACATTATCTGTTTTCCAGAAGTAAATCAAACTCCAGTTCCCCACTCAGCTTTTAAAAACAAAATCCTTCCAAAACAAGTGAGGGAGATATTTCAGATAAATATATCCTCATTATGTATCTCCTCCATTGCCCTTTACCTAATGAGGATATATTCTGATACACATGTACATTGTATATACTATTTCTATGTATGAAGTTGATTACAGATATATCAAAAATTTATCAAAAAGTTATCCAGTTATATGGACATAACTGGGTGACATATACATGTAATCACATATAAGATTATGTTCAGATATTCACATGGGGCTTCCCTGGTGGCTCAGACAGTGAAGAATATGCCTGCAATGCAGGAGACCTGGGTTCAATCCCTGAGTCGTGAAGATTCCCCTGGACATAGAAATGGTAACCCACTCCAGTATCCTTGCCTGGAGAATCCCATGAACAGAGGAGCCTGGAGGGCTATAGGTAGCAAAGAGTCAGACATGACTTAGCAACTAGCACTTACACTACTTTTTCAAATATACATGTAAGTTGGTTTTTTAAAATATTTTGTATGTTTTAATTTTTATTCCTGTTTATTTGGACTATAGTTAATTAACAATGTTGTGTTACTGTGTCAGGTGTCCAGTGAAGTGATTGTTATAAATCTATATGCACTTATTCTTTTTAAAGTTCTTTTCCCATTTAGGTTATATTTTGTATTTTTATATTTCATTTCATTTATTTGGAAGCTTGTGCACATTGATATATATATTCATATATTCAAAATGATTATAAGCAATGAATTTCAGCTTTATGCACTCAGAAAATTGATTTGAGTCAAAGTTAATTTGATCTACTTAATTGGATCTATTACTTTAAGATGATGATGGCGTGTTCTACTCAGTACAAAACAAATTAACATGTATCTCAGAAAACTTAGTTTTGCAGAGTTTCAGAGTTATTTACTGAACCTGCTTACTTAAATCCATCTAAATCTCATTTGGCAGGTTCATGGACAGATGTGAGTGTTGGACTATAAAGAAGGCTGAGCACCAAAGAATTTTTGCTTTTGAACTGTGGTATTAGAGAAGACTCTTGAGAGTCCCCTGGACTGCAAGGAGATCCAACCAGTCCATCCTAAAGAAGATCAATCCTAAATATTCACTGGAAGGACTGACGCTGAAACTGAAATTCCAATACTTTGGCCACATGATGCAAAAATCAGACTTATTGGAAAAGATTCTGATGCTGGGAAAGACTGAGGGCAAGAGGAGAAGGGGACAGCAGAGGATGAGATGGTTGGATGGCATCTCAATGGACTTGAGATGGACGTGAGATGGATGTGTGTTTGAGCAAGTGAACAGGGAAGCCTGGCATACTTAGTCCATGGAGTCACAAGAGTCAGACACAACTTAGCGACTGAACAAGGACAACAATAAGAGGAAAAGGGGAGAGAAAGAGTTCTTGACAATGTTCAAATGGCTCAGCACGTAGATCAATTTGTTTTCAGGGTAAGAGGGAGACTCCCCATTCCTTTCAAAGGTTCAGACTATTCGTTAGTCATCGCCATTAAAACTTTCCAGAAGAAGCCGGCTTGGATGCAATGAGAGAACACAACCGACCACCCCAAATACCCTGAATTCTTGTCAGAATGATGAACATTATGGTTTTGTTAATTTTATTCTCTATATTTGAACAGGTATCAGTAGACATAAACATTGAAATGGATCTTATTTTAGATGGACTCATATTTCCCAGTCTCCTGCCAATCCTTTTATAACAGGTTACTAATCAGCATTCGAAAGCCAGGCTCACAGTGGTATGTTTTGGTTCCAATGATTTTACAAACTGGAAGAATTCACTGTTCTTACTTATGTTACAAATTGTGTATGCTTTTGTTCCACTTACTTTTACCCCATGACCTCAGGCAGGGCTTGGCAAGCTGCTTCTGCAGAGGGGCAGACGGTCACTGTGTGAGGCTCTGGAACTCCAACACACCATGCACAATGTGTGAGGCGTGCACAATAGACAAACAAGTGGGTGTGGCTGGGCTCCATAAAA
>NW_011493796.1:4233-4500 GCF_000754665.1 Bison bison bison | reverse complement strand
TCTGACCCTTCACTCAGTCTCCATCCGTGATGTGCACATGGCCACAAGAAATTTCTCTTCAAGCCCAGGGATGGAAGTTGCTGCAGGAGCCCATGACACAGGAATGTTGGCTCTGGCCATGGACTCAGACCACAGGCATTGGCCTCACACGTCCACGGCTTTCTCCTCTTAGGTGCTGGAGAGTCAATAGCTATTCACGATCACTGCATAAAAACACTAGCAGAATGGACTTTCCTGGCAGTTCAGAGGTTTGGACTCTGCACTTCC
>NW_011493796.1:3171-4133 GCF_000754665.1 Bison bison bison | reverse complement strand
GTTCAGTTGCTCAGTCGTGTCCAACTGTTAGTGACCCCATGGACTACAGCATGCCAGGCCTCCCTGTCCATCACCAACTCCTGGAGTCTACTTAAACTCATGTCCATCGAGTCAGTGATGCCCCTGTCCATCACCAACTCCTGGAGTCTACTTAAACTCATGTCCATCGAGTCAGTGATGCTATCCACCCATATCATCCTCTGTTGTCCCCTTCTCCTCCTGCCTTCAATCTTTCCCAGCATCAGGGTCCTTTCCAATGAGTCAGCTCTTCACATCAGGTGGCCAAAGTATTGGAGTTTCAGCTTCAGCATCAGTCCTAATGTATATTCAGGACTGATTTTCCTTAGGATGGACTTGTTGGATCTCCTTGCAGTCCAAGGGACTCTCAAGAGTCTTCTCCAACACCACAGTTCAAAAGCATCAATTTTTCGGTAGTCAGCTTTTTTTATGGTCCAACTCTCACATCTATACATGACTACTGGGAAAAAGCATACTTTTGACTGGACGGACCTTTGTCAGCAAAGTAATGTCTCTGCTTTTTAATATGCCATCTACATTTGTAATAGCTTTTCTTGATGTGTATCCTTTGGCAATCCTATCTCTGCACAACAGAGGTAATAAGAATAGTTACCTGATGACACTGGTTCTCATACATGGCTGTCCACAGCATTTGTACTTGGCTGGGGTACCAGCAGGATGCCCATCCTCTCTTAGGGATTCTGATGTAATGGTGAGGGGTGGGATCTAGACACTGGAACAGCCACAAGCCCCCCAGGGAATTCTGTCTTGCAGACTGGCAGCAAAGCTGGAGAGACCGGCTGCCTTGTGGAGCTGCAGTGACAGTGATGAAGCAGTGAGAGGCTGAGGACTTTCCAGTGGTGGAGTGCCCAGGAAAATGTGCTTTAGTTATCCTTGTTTGGGGGAGAATAAGATGCTCAAAGTGAGAGGACTGAATGGCCCAA
>NW_011493796.1:0-1529 GCF_000754665.1 Bison bison bison | reverse complement strand
CTAGAGAGTCCATGTGCCTCATTGAAAGATCCTGCATGATGCAACAAAGATACCATGTGCGGTAACTCAGACACAACACAGCCCAATTAATTAAATTAAAAAATTCAAATCATTATTTAAAAAAAAGATGCTCTCACAGAAGCTGTATTTAAGTTTTGCTGTTTTGGCGTCAGCAAAGCCAATGGGTAGTGGAAGCTTTGGGTCAATTTGATGATTTAAAAGGGAAGTTCAGCAACACCCCTGATGACTTGTGTAGAAGGGTGGCCTCAAGACTTACAAGCTCTCTGTTCACCAGAGAAACTCTTGCTGCTAGGACTCCCGTGACTCACACCAGGCATGTGAATACATCACAGGGTGAAGCTTAGGACAGAAACATGGTAGCTGAGGGTTCAGAGTTGAGGTTTGGGGTCTCACAAGCCTGCAGGGGAACTCTAGCTCTCCCACCAGTTGACCTTCCATGTCCCAGATCATTTCATCTACACGAAGGAGCCAGTGATAGCACCATCTTTCTCTTGTGAGGGCTAAATAATGCAGATACCATTCAGCCGTAAGAAGAAGAGAACTCAACTGGAACTGAACAAAGGAGTCAAACACGCCATTTCTCCAAAGAAGACATACAAATGCTCAACAAATGCATGAAGAGACGCTCGTCATTAGCTATCAGGAAGACAGAAATCAAAACCACAATGAGATAGCGCTTCATGTCTAGTGGGATGGCTAAACTCGAACAGGATGGCTAAACTAAACTACAGGTTATAGCAAGTGTTGGTAAGAATGTTTCAAAGCTGGAATCTGAAAATACAGGGGGTGGGAACACACAGTGTACAAACAGTTTGGCAGTTCTACTCAAGGTTAAACAGAATTACCACATGATCCAGCAATTTTACTTCCAGGCATATATCAGGGAAATTAAATAAATAGTGCTGTTTAGGCTTCAGAGACAAAGCAGAGCAGGCTTCTGACCTTGCTTCTAACCTGCCTGGATACTGCCCTGACTGGGAGTGTCTGGGAGTGACTACCTGCTGTGAGGGTAAGACTTGCAGCACCAGAGATAAGAGGAGGGAGAAATCTTGAGATTGTTGAACCCCTGGAGGAGGGCCTGGCCAACCAAGCCTCAGGTTTAGTCACATTTCAAGTTTTACAAGACAAAACAAATAGCATTAACATGAAATCAGAGCTGCAATTTGCTCATGGATTGATGATGATATCAGTTGGTGACCATCCTGGGATTAGAAGTGGAACCCGAACTGCAATTTTTGAAGTTTCACCCACAGAGTGGATGCGGTGCCTGGGACCCTTTCCCAGCTGCCTGGGACTCCAGATATGATATGACACAGGACTTCTCAAAGCTGATTAAGTCTGGATGTTGGTCTAAATCCAATTTGGTAATGTACTCTCTGCTCTTTCTTTTCCCTTTTCTTTTCAGTTCAGTCACTCAGTCATGTCTGATTCTTTGTGACCCCATGGACTGCAGCATGCCAGGCCTCCCAGTCCCTCACCAACTCCTGGAGCTTACTCAAACTCATCGA
>NW_011493795.1:11905-13350 GCF_000754665.1 Bison bison bison | reverse complement strand
CCTGTAGGAGTCTCCCTAGTCTGTGGCTGCCCCTGCTGGAGTCTCCCTGGGGGGAAAATAGTGCAAAATACGACTGTGCTACCATGTGATGTATTTTCTGGCACACCATAGGGAAGAGCCTGTACTCTGGAATAACAGCTCCCCCCAACCCTGCCATGAACACCCATCATTAGATTGAGAACGTGTTCAATAGTAGAGACCACATCACTTTACCTATTTTGGATTCTCAATGCCTGGCATAATGCCAGACTCAGAGCAGCTGCTTGTGAAACTCAGCTAAGAAACTAAAAGGGATGGGTGGGCAGCAGCATATTGTCAGGACAGATCCAGTGCCTCTGTCCCTCCACCCCAGAATTCCAATGGCATTTACCAGCTCAGACTGAGAGTCCTCTGTGGACCTTACATAGTGGGGGAAATGCAAAGGGTGAAAGCCCCAGACTCTGCCTTTGATGTAATTTCCTTTGAATGAGAAAGATGAAGTCACCAACTTGAAACTGTAGTCCAGGGCAGCAGTCTTGAAGTTTGGGGTTAGAGGAATTTTTATCATGTCATCCAGTGGTTTTTCAACATCCAAAGGCCTTGAAGGCCCATAAGTGGTTGGAAACAGCAGTCAGGATTAGGGAAGCCACTTCCCAAAGCAGACTGCCTCATAGATGTCTTTCTTAAGCACAGGGAAGATGGTTCATCTTCATAGAAAATTGTGTAACAAAGCACTTTATCACTGGGCATAAGGCAGAGGAAGAAAAGTGAGCCTTTAGACCTTAATGGAAATCTTGTACTTAATTAAGATTTAGCCACCACCTCCTCCAGGAGACAGCTTTAGGGAAATTTCCTGGCAAATATATATTTGATCTATTCTGCCAATGTGCTGAGACTTAACTGAAAGCAAATTATAGAACTGACAGTACTGACTGAAATTTAGGAGGGGAAAAATGCACCTACCTGAATTCACTTCAATACAGTGAGGAGTGCTAAGTAAAGAGACCCACCCCTTGTATTTATATGGTATTTTATACTTCTCAAAATATCTAATAACCTGTTCATTCATTATGATAGAGGTGGTGGTGTTCATTGTTGTTCAGTCACTAAGGCGTGTCTGACTCTGTGACCCCATGAACTGTAGCACACCAGGCTTCCCTGTACTTCACTGTTTCCTGGAGTTTGCTCAAACTCATGTCCTTTGAGTCAGTGATGCCATCCAACCATCTCATCCTCTGTCATCCCCGTTTCCTCTTGCCCTCAGTCTTTCCCAGCATCAGGGTCTTTTCTAGTGAGTCCAGTTTTTGCAAGAAGCATTAGGAGCACCGACTCTGGAATTAGCTACCCCAGCTTCTGAATCCCAATTTGGCTACTTCCTACCATGTAACCTTGTTTGAGTCAACTACCTATGCTCCTCAAGTCTCAGTTTCCTCATCTGTAAAATGGGCATGACACTAATACCATCT
>NW_011493795.1:10944-11805 GCF_000754665.1 Bison bison bison | reverse complement strand
ATCTACCTCATTGAGTTGTTAGGATGAAATGCAATGTCTTGCTCAACAAATGTTGAGCACAAAGTCAGTGCTCAACAAATGGCAGCTCTTACTATCCTTACCACAACCCTTGGACTGTGGTGCTTTCGAAGGGGCAGAACCCTGAAGTAACAGAGAAACAGTATGGTTCTTTGCTGCCAAAGACCCGATTTTCACAGAACTTGTTGCCTGCTTTTCTTTAAGTTTTTATTTCTCTTAACCACAAGCTGGGTCAATGCTCATTCCCACTTAAGAAGAGTGAAAAAGAAAACCCATGAGCACTTCCTCAATTCCTGTGTCATTTTAGGACATCCTTATCTGGCCACTGTAGTGATGTTTCTTGTTCATTTCGATGTCCCCCCTCATCCTACAACATTTCCCTTGAAATCATGAAGCCTTCAGTAATGTCACCTTCATTTGCTGGTATACCGAAACTTAGGGGAGGAGGAATGAAAAAGACTCCTTATGCTAGTGGAGCCCAAGATCTGGTCTCTAACCACAGGCACACCTCTGACCTTGATTCTAATGCTGAAATGCCTGCATTGTGGGCACTGGGTCTGCTCATTTCCAAGCTTTGTTCCAAAACATCACAATGGAAGCACAGTTCACCCATCTCAAAGCCCTAAGAGCTTTGTTGTCTATGCAAAAGCTGTGGTAACTGAGAACTCATCATTTCACATAAAACTGTAGTGTGATTGAGGAAGCATAAATAAGAGCATAGACTTTGGAGTCACACAGACATGAGATTGTATAGACTTTTTTCTATTATGGTTTATTACAGAATATTGAATATAGTTCCCTGTGCCATACAATAGGACCTGGTTATTTTTCCATTCTATATAT
>NW_011493795.1:8548-9006 GCF_000754665.1 Bison bison bison | reverse complement strand
TTTGTCAGTTATCCTTAAATAAAGCTGGAAGACCCCCTAAAGGCTAAAAAAACCCATATTAGTCCTCCCACACTCTTCCGGGCTTCTTGGGATAGAACTCTATTTGTCCCCAGATTTCTATTTAGGGTCCTGAGACCAGTTAATCCCACTACTAGCATCTCTGCCATCTTGGGCCAATGTCCGGAATAGAGCTACTTTTTGAAACCTCTCTTTTCCTGTTTCTATACTGCCCATGCTTCCTCACACATGGCTTTTTATCTAGACAGGCAGAGTCCAAACCCCTAAGAAAGGCATATGAGATCCTTCTTAATTTGGTCTTTACTGGTCTTTTTTTTCTTTTTTTTTTTGCATCAAGTTACGTGTAGCTTCTCTCATACTGCATTGTCTGTAATCTTCTCTTGGTCTTAGTACATGTTCCTTGTGCCTGAAATGTTACCTTTGGTTATTTGTCCTTTTAA
>NW_011493795.1:7818-8448 GCF_000754665.1 Bison bison bison | reverse complement strand
GCTATGTAATAAAGACAAGGTTCTTAGATCTTTGTTTTGCTTCCCACTAGATATTTCTAGTATAATTTTTATTGAGGTATCCAATGTGTCACGGTGTTTGTTCTCTCTTCTTTGTACATAGACTTGTAGAAAAGTTATATATTTGAGGACCATTTGTAGATATTTAGTCTTTGTAGAATGTTTATGTTTGTTGGTAGAGTCTTTATAAAAATTTAGACAATTTTTTTATGAAACTGATAAGGGCTGTCCTATTGGCCAAAACCAGAATAATGTGTTCTTAGAATTCTCTTGGGAATATGATTACTGGTGGCAGTCCAGTGGCTGCTCATTTAAGGGGCCTTCCACATCATCATATTTGTTATCAGCATACCAACTTCATTAGCTTTTTAAATAACCACCATTCTAAGCTAGTTGTTTACTCTCATTTCCTAAAAACAAACTGAAGCACAGTTCTGTCTGGAATCCTGAACAAAAGGTAAAGGCTACACTGGGGATGTAATGAACAGCATGATGACTGTAGTTAATGATACTGTGCTGTATGTTTGAAATTTGCTAAGAGAGCGGATCTTAGTGTTTTCAACATACCAAAAAGCAAAACAAAGCAAAAAATAAAACAATGTGAGATGATGG
>NW_011493795.1:7427-7686 GCF_000754665.1 Bison bison bison | reverse complement strand
AATGAAGGATTGAATTTATTTATGAAGATTTATTGATTGCCTCAAGATTGCAGAACAATCAAGGAATGGAGCCAGAACTAGCCCTTCTTCTTTGGTTGGAGACAATTTTGGGGGGTTTATAAAAAGACCTAACTAAAAATCAACTCCAGAAATTAAAATTAGGGAACAAGATGCAACTTAGTTCTTAAATGGAACATGAAAGGAAGTGGTTTCTTTTCCCACATATTATAGTCTTTTTTTTTTTTTTTTTTATAGTCTT
>NW_011493795.1:4966-7327 GCF_000754665.1 Bison bison bison | reverse complement strand
GTGTCACCCGTACTGGTCCCTTCTATATGTTACCAGGATCCTGTGTTCTGGCTTTTGAAAGTCTTATATGTGTTATTTTCTTCCAGAGTTTTAAGATCTGTTTTTACATAGGACCAGAATCTCTTAGTTCAGGAGAAACAGGTCCTTAGAAACATGATCTAGCATAGTTGGAGTATTTGTTTGCTGGAATATACCCTTGAATAATGTATTACACCACCCTAGTACTTCCCATTTCTCAAACCCCAGCAAACTCCTACTCATCCTTCAATACTCTGCTGAAGTGATATATGTCTGATCTTCTCTGAGAACATTAGTTACCCTTTCTGCTCTGTCCCTCTAATGCATCCTTTGCCTACCTGGGTTGCATCCCTTTGTATTTCCTATTGCATGTATGTATGTCCACCATCCTTATTTAACTGTGAGCTCTTTGAAGACTGGGACTGGTCTTCATTCATCTCTGTTTGTATGTATCTCCATGTACCTGACACAATACCTGGTAGGTATGAATGCTGGTGGCGTGAAGACGAAAGGCATGAACATCCATATCAAACACTTGCCTTGAATGTGCAGGTATTGGTACTAAAATCGGTACTAATTTCTCATCTAGTAGGATAGTAGTCAAAAAGTGTCTTTTCTTCCTTCTGAACTCCTCCAGTCCCTCTTTTTTTTTTTTTTAACACTCTTCAATTTGCAAAACACATGCCCTTACCTATTCTGTAGTTCTATTGTTATCTGTATATTTAATATGCATTTTATATACAATATGCAGCCAGAGATGAAACCCACTATTCAAGCCTATATAATCTCTTTCGGGGCTGGACATTGACTGATGTTTATCTCTTTACTCCCTGCACCTCGCATGGTACTTAGTACATAAGCCTCAATAAATATTTGTTATTGAAATAAATGAATACAAGCACAGATGGGTTGCTTAAGAGGCATGAGTTACTATCTGACCTTCTTACAGGGTAGCAGGTCTCTGTTTTGGTCTTCAGATTCTTTGAAATGAAAGTCAATCAGCAATCCATAATAAGAAGTCATGTACTTGGTTTCTTTTCCTATAAAAAGCAATGTCAGGCTGACATAAGATCTTCCCTTTTCCTCTCTTTATACAGCTGTATAACCCGCTGGTGATTGGCTGACATAATTGTAAGTGCAGGGAATGTATTAGGCTCAATCTTAAAGGAGAAAGAACACTCTGAGATGACCATTGCTTTATACAGAATTGTAATACAGAGTTATATATATTTATTTATTGGCCACATAGCCTGTGGGGATCTTAGTTCCCCTACCAGAGATAGAACCGGTGACCCCTGCATTGGAAGTATCGAATTCTAACCACTGGACTGCCAGGGAAGTCCCTTCCTTCCGCCAGTTTTGGTCAGGATGTGTTCTAGGCCATAGTTCTGGCTCCACAGAAGTCATTGGGAACTACTGACTGAGTCCCTCTGCTGATTCCCACTCCTTGCACTAAATCCTGCTTCTGTTTTATCTGCACTTTTCCTACCAGGATATCATTTCCTTCATTTGAGAGGTAAGGGCTGGGCCCTATGATCTCAGTCTGGGGACTTCCCCAGGCCACAGAAACACTTAGGTATCTGACAGCCTTCTCTTTGTGTGTGCGGATGAGTACTGGGGCATCAAACCTGATCGTGTGCTGCAGGAGGGGTCTGCTCCAGCATGAACCAGTCATGAGCCATATCTTAGAGAACTGGGCAGTGGCAGCCGCAACCATGTGGCTGAGTACCCAGCCGCAAGGAGAATGAATCACTTGGTGGATCGGAAGCTCGTAAGTGAACTTAGCTGGTACAGGAAAGCCAGCAGGCTTGATTGTGAGGTCATCCTTTAGGCTTTTGGTTTCTAGAGGAATTTCTTTGGGTGGACTGTAATCTTTTCTTAGGCCCAGGGCCAGTTTTCTTTAAGACAATAATAATCCCTTTTGATGGGGGTAGGAGATGGGGAATTCCTACAACTAAGGCTGTGGCCAGCAGTTTATCCCCTACCATTTGTGAAGTGTGATAGATGGAAATTGGGTCTGATCATTTCCCATTCTTCCTTTTTTTAAAGATAATATTTCCTCTTCATTAACTATAGCCCCCCACATGCTATATAGACACATGCTCAGTTCTTTTGTAAACTTTGGTTGAGGGGCAAAAGCTGGAAGAAGAGTTGCTGCATTTTATACCAGTTCAAATTCTTTGACCTCCAGTTCTAGCAAAATGTCTTTTTTGGAGGGGTGGTGGGTAGAATTTGGAGAAGTCAATGGCACCCCACTCCAGTACTCTTGCCTGGAAAATCCCATGGACGGAGGGCCTGGTGGGCTGTAGTCCATGGGGTCACTAAGAGTCGGACACGACTGAG
>NW_011493795.1:3194-4222 GCF_000754665.1 Bison bison bison | reverse complement strand
GTTTGAAAACAATGTCCAGACATCTCTATATATACAAAGAGCCCTAGCAATATTGGCAATTGAATTTTTAGGCTTGAGTTTAAGGGAATTTGTGACTTTCACTAGAGTCGATCAGGGAAGGGTATAATTATCACCCATGCATAGTCACAGAGAGCAGTTAGAACCCCAGAGACTCAAGATGTTGGTTTACCATATCCTGTTCACTTGGGCTGCTCATCTGCATCTAATTTTTTTCTGTCCAACAGCCTCCAAGGATACTGTGTTCTGTTTTGAGAATTAGGAAGTGTTTTATTACTTGAATTTTACTTCTCTTCCCCCCTCCACATTTATTTGAAGCATCTTTTACTTTTTTATGCTTTAACAATTTCTACCTCTGTTCTTCCTGCATCTTACTTTCTCTTTTTAGAACATCAGTGTTGGAAATGAAAAGCCCAAACCTGTAATAAGGCATCAGTTTGCAAATATAAACACACGTCAGATGGTCATTAGCATTTTCTTGGCATTAGCTCATGCAGCATACACAATGAATAATAAAGTACGGTGCTGCATCCATTTAGAAGCTTAGGAAGTCGCTCAAATAGGGAGCTACTTGTCCCACATAATATGTGCAGTATGCCGTGGTATACCTATTAATTTCTTTATTTGCAACCTATCATTGAAATTTGCAACTATAATATGCTGGCTTATTGGATTTCATTAATGTGAAGTTCCTGATGCAAACAATGGAAGTCACTCAGAAAGATGCTAGCAGAGAATAGGACTACAGCAGAACTGACCTCATTTGCTCTTGTGTGTGAGACAGAGCATGAATGTGTTCTGTGTGACCATGTTTTGTATGTGTGTCAGTCGTGAGCTATCTTTTGCAGGATCTAAGACTGAAACAAGGCAGCTGTAAAAAGAGCTAGTGCCTCCCTTACTTGTCTGGCTGCTTTTGCAAATCTGCCTAATAAGTAGCTCAGCTCCTCTTGATCAAATGATCTTCGAAATGGCTTCCCTCCATTACACGCTGTAATGGTATCTCCCAGGCG
>NW_011493795.1:0-2488 GCF_000754665.1 Bison bison bison | reverse complement strand
AAACAATGGCTGAAAATTTGCTAGAAATCTTCAGATGCAAGTTGCTGTAAAATGCAAAGCACTGTATATTCTTTGAAAGGATAATACATTGTACCCTTTGTGGAAGGTCAGGTGTTTTGTTCCTTTTTTGGCAATTGAAAACAGTTCACTACGTCTATTTACACTGTCAATCGTAAGTGTCTGGCTACTTCAGTTGCTAAGAATGTGTCTAAGGTAAAGTGGGTTTAGTATCAGCATAGGCTAGTTAGCGAAGCATCATTTGTGTCCCCATCACAGTTTATACCTGGAAGCTCAGCTAGCCATCTTGAAAAATGTGTACTTCTGTTTACAAGGGAGCCCAAGAAAGAGCCAGCAAGTAACTCTTGGATCCTTTTTCCCACAACCAAATATAATTCAGTGTAAACACCATTCTCACAGTAAAAGCAGTAACCTCATCCCCAAATACAAAGAACAGTCCAGTGTTGGTATCTTTGTCTAAGGAGATGTTGGCTGACTTTAAATCTGTGTCAGCCTAATACCTCCAAATCTGGAAACTTATTAAAAGTTCACTTCTTACTGATCTGTAGAGCTAATTCTTGCTATAAAGATTTACCCAATTCTAGAAATTTGAAATGCCCTAATGTTCTATTAATGTCTTAACATAGTGAGAGTTCTTTGACTTGTTGACTACATTTTTGTGATACCAAAATCAATCTTCTTTCTTATGTGTACTTGTCAGTTTGATTGTCATCTCATCAGCTTCAGGTGTCTTGCAGCCAACCCTATTATTTTTGTAGGTATCTCAGAAATGTCAGAAACCTTGGAAATTTCCCCTGGGCTGCATCTCATTCCTGCGTTATATCCTCTAGTTTGATATGAGAGGGACATAAGCAGTATTGATGGGCTCACCGATTTATAGTAATGGCCTTGTGTGGTTGGTGGTTTGAGAACTTTACCTCTGGGTTTATTAGATAATGGCTGTGTGTCTGCTGGCCTAGGCTTTTGTTTTTGAAAGGAGGCCAGTATTAGTTTGTTTCTCATCGGGAAAGTATGCAAATAAACAGTGATTTAGATTTTTGAAAGCAGACAGAATAATACAGACATGCATTGTCTCTGTATGGTATCAGATACCATTGTCTCTGATGGTATCAGATCTGATGAAAATATTGATTTCAGTTGCCAGTGGCTTCATAGATGGTCTTGCAAGTCATAGGACCAGTATTTCTGGATTCTCACCTTTCACACATGCGAGTAGAGCACCTGTGACAAATGGGCACAATTGGTATTTTTGATTGTATCCAATTCCACACTTATGTCATGGTATGAATTTTGGCCACATTATCTAGAATATATTTGAGCACCTATCTTTCCCCTTGACTCCTGGAACATGCAGGTTGGTGGCTTTTTTTTTTTTTTAACCTACTGAATGTTCTCTGAGGGTTTCATTTGGTACCAAATTAACAGAATACATTTGGAAGAATGAGAGAATGAGCAGTTTATACAGTGCCTAATCATTTCATCTAAAGTTGCCATGCATCTTGATAAAAGTTTTCCTCTGAAATACTTTGTAGTAAATCTCTGTGTCAAAAGGCGACTCAGTGAAGGGGTGTGTGTGTGTGTGCGCGCATGTACGCACATGTGTGTGCACCTATGTGCACATGCCTGCCCTTGCATTTGGGGGTGGGACTATGGAAGTATATAGCAGAGTGAGGGGAAAAGGGAGATAAGGAGGGAGGAAAATAAAAAATTAATCTTTTTTGTACTCTGAAAGAGGGTTGTTCCAGCTTCTTGGTTATCATGAGACAAGAGGCTCATTTCTTACTGCTGATGAATTTCAATTGTAATTACAGAACCTTGGTAAGCCACATTAATTCCCAAGGGCTGGACCAAAAATATACCATCTGCAAAAGTCATTTCAATTCTCTTGGAAAAAACCTAGTAGCCAAGTCTGAAAGCAATTTGTGAACAGATACAAGCTGTTGCTGGGTGTCCATTCAAATTAGCGGTTCCTCCAACAATGCAAAGGGCCATGTTCTAAAAGTGAAATGACATGGCTGGTGGCTGGGTCCAGCATGACCCACACTTGCAAGTTTCTTCTGTGTTGCAGAAGTGAACAACAACAGTTAAAACTTTAAAGATCAACAGTTTTTCGATTGGGTTCCTGGAGAATAATGGTGCTTTTGTACAACTCTTGAAGTAGAGCCTACAGCTACCCCAAACAAAATAGTCTCTTTCAAGATCTTGGAAATAATGACCTCATAGGCAGATTGAACCAGCAATCCATTAATAGTTTCCTTTGTAGAGAGGTGTCTCAGGGGAGGGACCTGGCTTAGTAAATCAGCATTGTTTATAAACATAACAGAATAGACTCCCCCTTTTTTTCTATGTTTGTGGAATAGCTGGAGATACCTCCCACTTGGGAAGCAAATAGATTAACAGCAAGAGTGCCTTACATTGTAAATTAACCTCCAATTAAAATAAATAATTTTATATTTAAAAAAAAGAGTGC
>NW_011493794.1:10629-11036 GCF_000754665.1 Bison bison bison | reverse complement strand
GTACATTCTTCTCAAGTGCACATGGAATATTTTCTAGGCGGCAACATTCACTAGGATACATCATATCTTAGACCACAAAACAAGTCTCAATAAATTTAAGAAGACTGAAACCATATCCAGCATCTTTTTGACAATCATGTAATAAAAACCAAAAACCAATTTCAAGAAGAAAACTGGAAAATTCACAAATGTGTGAATATTTAATAACACACCACTGAAACTGCAAATGGATTGATGAAGAAATCAGAAGAGAAATAAAAAATACCTTGAGACAAATGCAAATACAAAAGTTATGGGATGTAGCAAAGCAGTTATGAGAGGGAAGTTCATAATAATAAATGCCTGCAAGAAGAAACAAGAAAAATCTCAAACAAAAAACCTGACTTTACACCTCAGGGAACTAGAAA
>NW_011493794.1:9830-10529 GCF_000754665.1 Bison bison bison | reverse complement strand
GTTAACTTTGAAATTTAAATAAAATTTAACAGAAGCCCTTTCTGACAGAAACAGCAGGAAATAAGACCGTGCTATAGGCTTCCTATAAAAAAAACTCACTTCAGATATAAAGACATAGAAAAGGACTTCCCTGGTAGTCCAGTGGTTAGGACTTTACCTTCCAATGCAGGAGGTGCAGGTTCAGCCCCTGGTCAGGGAGCTAAGATCCGCCATGCCTCACAGCCAAAAAAAACAAACATAAAATGGAAACAATATTGTGACAAATTCAATAAAAACTTTAAAGATGGCCCACATCAAAAAAATATTTTAAAAAGATGTAAAGACACAAAGATGAAAGGGATGGAAAAAGATATTTCACAGAAATAAAAACCAAAATAAACCTGGGATAGCTTTACTTATATCAAATAGACTTTGAAACAACTAAAATAAGAGACAAAAAAGGGCATTACATAATGATAAAGAGGTCAGTCCAGTCAGACCTATAACATTTGTAAATATTTATTTCACCCAACATGGTGAATATAAGGCAAATATTAACAGACCTGAAGGGAAAAATAGATACCAGTACAGAAATAGTAGGGGATTTAACCATACCTCACTTAATATCAGTGGATAGGTTACCCAGGCAGAAAATCAATAAGTAAGCATGGGACTATACATTAGATCAGATGGGCTGTTAGAGAACATTCCTTCCAAATG
>NW_011493794.1:4123-6940 GCF_000754665.1 Bison bison bison | reverse complement strand
TTGAAAGTTGTGCAGCAGCATGGATAGAGATGATCGTACTAAGTAAAGTAAATCAGACAGAGAAAAACAGATAGCATATGATGTCACTTATATGTGGAATCTAAAGAATGATACAAGTTAACTTTATTTGTAGAACAAATAGAATCACAGACAAAGAAAACAATTATCAAAGGGGAAAGGGAATAAATTAGTATGGAATTAACAGATACACACTACTATATATAAAATATATAAACAGCAGGGTCTTACTGTAAGCGCAGGGAAGAATATTCAGTATCTTGTAATTACCTATAATGGAAAAGAATATGAAAAAAGAAATATATATATATATATATGAATCCCCTTGCTGTACACCTGAAACTAACACAACATTGTAAATCAACTGTATTTCAATTTTTTTTAAGTTGCTAAGAGATTAAATCTTTTATTCTTGTGATGAAAAATTTTAAGATTTATAATTATGGTGATGAAAGTTAACTTACTGTGGTAATCAATTCACAGTATATACATATTTCAAAGAATCATGTTGTCCATCTCAAATTAATAAAATATTATATATCAATTAGATCTTAGAAATAAAAAATGAATAATAGCTACTAATTTCAGTATCTTTCATCACCATTCAACACAAACCAGCTAGTAATCAGCATCATCACTATATACCATTAATATATTAGAGAACTTAAACACAGTATTTTTATGTAGAATTGATACCATCCTGAGCTTTCCTGGTGGCTCAGTGGTAAAGAACCTGCCTGCCAACACAAGAGATGCAGGTTTGATCCCTGGGTCCAGAAGATCCCCTGGAGAAGGAAATGGCAACCCACTCCAGTTATTCTTGCCTGGGAAATTCAATGGACAGAGGAGCCTGGTGGGCCACAGTCCATAGGGTCACAAAGAGTCAGATAAGACTTAGTGACCAAAGAACAACAAAAAAAAACCCATCTATCGTCTATCCCAGATCATGATTTCAAAAAGTCACTGAAGATAAGTATCACATACAGGAGAAATCTTTTTTTTTTTTTTTTTCCTTAAGAAAAACTAGAGAACGGCAGGGACAACATAATAAGTTATCACACATCCAGTTGGAAATTAGTTAAAACAGAATATGTGATTTAGATAAGTAATCCAAAGAAAAATAATGGTGGGTATATTTGTTTATACACAGTCACCTTTTTTAAGAGAAAATAATGTTCTAATGGGCTTCCCTGGTAGCTCAGTTGGTAAAGAATCTGCCTGCATTGCTGGAAACCCCAGCTCAATTCCTGGGTCGGGAAGATCCCCTGGAGAAGGGATAGGCTACTCACTCCAGTATTCTTGGGCTTCCCTGGTGGCTCAGCTGGTAAAGAATCCGCCTGCAATGCAGGAGACCTGAGTTTGATTCCTGGGTTGGAAAGATCCCCTGGAGAAGGGAACAGCTACCCACTCCAGTATTCTGGCCTAGAGAATTCCATGGACTGTATAGCCCATGGGGTCAGAAAGAGTCAGACACAGCTGAGCGACTTTCACTTTCACTTTACACAGCTTCCTTTTATATGAAGAGAAAACAGCAACAGTTCACTTGGGTGTAAAGAGAATAATGGATGTAAGGATTCTTGTGTCTCAGCTGCACCACTTTTGGCTAACATCACTTTTTAAGCAAGTAAAATTATCATTTGAATTGACAGGCAAATCAGATAGATGGGATCTCTTCCTTTCAAAAAAGCCTAAAAGCATGGTGAATTTCAGAAGACTTGAAGAATGTCTTGCCCATAGCAAATGATTTCATTTCTTTTATCTCAGACTTAATTGAGCCATCTCCTTTTCTCTTCACTTCAGCAGTGTCTAGCATATTATACTATATCAGAGTGCTGTTTTAACTTTGACTATGTCTTTCCTTATTTTGAAACATTTATCTTTTTCAAATGTTTCTGTCAGTTCTTTGGACCAACTTCAGACAAACCATGAAAAGTAGGACTAATAATGCAAAAAGGATTTTTATGGACATCTGTGGGAATTATCTTGGATTGGAAAATTGAAGTATTAATGCTAAAGAATTGCGATTAACTAAGTTAGAAATCCCTTAAGAATTGGCAGTGCTATTTTAGCAGGCAATGCATTGGTGAAGTAGAGATGATGGCTCTCCAAGTTCCCAGTGTACACAGTTGGAACTCAATAAATGTTTTCTTGTTGAACAAATGAGGGTGGTTTTGGTGGGAGGAGGTTTATGGTCACTATATTGTTGTTGGAGTCAGGAACATTTTGGAGTTGCCTGTAATATTGGTGGCTCAGACCGTAAAGAATCCGCCTGCAGTGCAGGAGACCCAGGTTCGATCCCTAGGTTGGGAAGATCCCCTGGCGAAGGGAATGGCTACCCACTCCAGTATTTTTGCCTGGAGAATTCCAGGGATAGAGGAGCCTGGCAGGCTATACTCCATGGGGTCACAAAGAGCCAGACATGACTGAGCGCCAAATGCCTTCACATAATATTATAGCTACATATCAGCATATGATTAAGATAATCTGTAAACATTGGTATCTTGCTGGTTCAGTCCACTGAAACAGAGTATCTCAGATCTCAGATCAGTCGCTCAGTCGTGTCCGACTCTTTGCGACCCCGTGAATCGCAGCACACCAGGCCTCCCTGTCCATCACCAACTCCCCAAGTTCACTCAGACTCATGTCCATCGAGTCAGTGATGCCATCCAGCCATCTCATCCTCTTTCGTCCCCTTTTCCTCTTGCCCCCAATCCCTCCCAACATCAGAGTCTTTTCCAATGAGTCAACTCTTCGCATGAGGTGGCCAAAGTACTGGAGTTTCAGCTTTAGCATCATTCC
>NW_011493794.1:0-1057 GCF_000754665.1 Bison bison bison | reverse complement strand
TAGAGATCTCTTCAAGAAAATCAGAGATGGGCTCGATAAAGGACAGAAATGGTATGGACCTACAGAAGCAGAAGATATTAAGAAGAGATGGCAAGAATACACAGAAGAACAGTACAAAAAAGATCTTCACGACCCAGATAATCACGATGGTGTGATCACTGACCTAGAGCCAGACATCCTGGAATATGAAGTCAAGTGGGCCTTAGAAAGCATCACTACGAACAAAGCTAGTGGAGGTGATAGAATTCCAGTTGAGCTATTCCAAAACAGAGTATACCAGTCAGCTATTGCTATGTAACAAAATAATCGCAAAATTCTCAAGGTACGTATTTGTCATTCATGCATCTGTTGGTTGACTGGAGTTGTGCTGGAGCTCAACTAGCACAACTCCTAGTTGTGGCTTGGGGTCAAGTCTGTTTGATGTGTCTCTCATCCTCCTTGGGTCAGCAAACCACTGGATCCTGTACTTCTTATGGCACATAAGCACAAGAAAGCAAGCCCAATCACCCAAGGACATTACAAGCTTCTGCTTATGTCATATCTGCTAAAATTCCATTGGCCAAAGCAGGGCATATGACCGTGTCCAAATTCCTGGGCCAGGGAAGCACGTGCCCTCTAACACTTGGTCACTTTACTTTGTATGCCCTAGCCAACTTCCTGGTCTTCTTGGAACAAGCCAATCATACTCTCCCCTCAGAGTCTCTGCATTTCCTATTCTGTCTGTCTGCACTCTTCCTTCAATTAGCTACATGGCTGTAAGTCTTCTTTCTAATAACTACTTTAAGTCCCTAACACTTTAGCTCACCTGCCCCTTATTAATGAGGACTTCTTAGACTCCTCTTTCTGCAGAGTCTTCCTCACTGCCCTTCCCTGGCCCTCTTTTCTGAGGCCTGTATTCCTCTATAAGAATGTCTCCATGGAGACCAAGCTTTTTAGTTGTGTATTGCTATAATCTCAGTACTCAGAACCCAGGGTCCCCAACCTCCAGGATCTCATGCCTGATGATCTGAGGTGGAGCTGATGTAATAAGACTAGAAATAAAGTGCACAACAAATGT
>NW_011493793.1:8438-9436 GCF_000754665.1 Bison bison bison | reverse complement strand
ATTATTCATGCAAATATCTAGTATATTTGTGCCTTGTTTCTTCAGTGGACCTGCACTCTATTTCTCAACCCAAAGCCTGAGAATGTCAAGAGTATCAAGTGTGTTACTTCTCATATTGTCAGATCCTGCTATTCAAATCAGCCTGCTCAAGGACTCTGTTTTTTCAGTTTCTTACATGATTGTTAACGTAAGACAGAGTTTTACATGCAGTCTTAATAACATTAAGCTAAAGAATTTGAAGTTGGTTGTTGGAATTGAAACTGGTGAAATGGATGGAGCTACTCACAAAGAGGGGTGAGGGGCCCTAGCAGCCCGTGATAGGCTAGCTATTCAAAGGAAGGACATCTTTTCTAAGAAGTGAGGACCCTCAGTATCACCAGTTTTCTGATAGTACTGGAAGAAGTGGTCTGTTGACAGTTGGGTTGTGCCCATGCTAATCCCATAACAAGCATGCATCAACCTCTAATGTGTTATGATATACGGGGTGTTTTGCTCTCTGCCTCTGATCTCCAGAAATATTTCTGTCTACTGAGTGGTACTCATTTTTAGTGCTACAGTAGATCTGTCTTACGTTGCTAAAAAGTGACTTTCCAAACCCTTGTTCATGAATTGGTACCAAGCTATATGGGGATTTAATTATCAGTGGGAAAATGATCACCTAAGCTCAAATCTATATAATTTAGAAAGTGTTTTCCATACTTCTCAAATCGGTGATGCAGTCCTTCATGCTTAATAATTATTGTGAAACAGCTACTCAAGTTTATAATCTATTTCACAGTCATGTTGATTTCTGCTAGGATGGTTTAGAAGGCAGTTGTTTACATGCCTTGGAAGTGAATTGTGAAAAATGTCCCCTTTTAGGGACTAACTTAATTAAAGAGAAAAATACAAGAAATATAAACCTCTTATGGAATGTTGCTGCATTTTGCCTTGCGCCTCTTCCTCTTTTATCTTGTGTGTGTGTGTGTGTGTGTGTGTGTGTGTGTGTTTGCATGCTC
>NW_011493793.1:3839-5462 GCF_000754665.1 Bison bison bison | reverse complement strand
TGTGAGGGAAGCCATTGGAAATAGAAAGAAGTCTGTTATTTGTACTTTAAGATTAAGACCCTGCCCCCTACCTTCCACACACACAGAGAACATATTTTGATTACATTTGACATTCTTGGATTCTTATTTTTGTATTTTCACATAAAATTTTTAGGTTTGCTTTTTTCACTTATAAATATTCACAGATATTTTCTAATGTCCTTAGACATTCTTTGTAGATACCATTTAAAATAGATATATAATATTCTGTCCCAAGAACATTCTGCAATGTAGTGGCTATTTTGCTGATCGGTTGCATTAGATAAGTTTCTCCACTCTATTCAAATGGTCTAACATGTAATACAGATCTAATATAGGTTACTACTATGCAAGGCACAGGACTAAATAATTTAGTTTGTGACAATTTGAGGTAAAGTCGTTGTGGGATTTGTGGAATCAAAAAAAATTTTTTAATATGAAAAGAAACATAAAAAGGCACAGTGATTAAATAAAATAAAGCAGGAGAAAAAAAAGATTTCCATGGTGCAATTAAACCAGGAAAAGACTGCAGCCATAGATCATAAAATTTGAGAATTGATGGCAAGAAAATTCCTGACTGATAGCAAAAAAAATTTCATTCCTGGCTCTCCAATCCCAAAATTACTCCATTGCTGAAAGCAAACGTGTTACAAAGTAAAAAATCACTAAGGACTCTCACAGTTTCTTTTGGCCGCTTCAGGGTCGTTAAGTTACTTGGTCTGCTTTCCCAATCATCCAGGTGACAGTTTTGCCAATGCCTTACCACTTCCTCTGGTGGCTTAGATGGTAAAGGATCTACCTATTAATGCAGGAGATCCAAGTTTGATCCCTGGGTCAGGAATATCACCGGCAGAAGGGAATGGCTACCAACTTCGGTATTCTTGCCTGGAGAATCCATACATGCCATGGACAGAGGAGCCTGGTGGGCCCCAGTCTATGCAGTCATGAAGAGTTGGATGTGACTAAGCTAGTGCTTTCTCTACCTTTCAATCATGTGCCATTTCTTTCCTGGGCACTTGCACCAGGTCCACTAAGCTAATGGTACACAATTTAAAATTTTGTCCTAGCAGTGCTCCACTTCGAGTTATCATCACATGGTGACTCCAGATAAAGAACTCTGGAATGGACTAGCTTGGATGAAATTGGCACTCAACATTAAATACATTTAAATAAAGATTTAAACATAAAGAATTAGAAGAATTATGATTGTAGTACAAAATGTACTATAGTTTGTTTTTTTAAAAAAGCCCTTATATGGTCAAACATTATAGAATATATAAAATCTGAATGTGAGGAAGGTGAGAAAGGAAGAAGTATAAGAAAGATGAGTATTACTTGAAAATTTCCATCATAGCATGGAATCAGTATATACCAAAATTATACTTGTAGCTAATAAAAAAAAAGAGTCAAATCTCTTAATGATCTTTATGATCTTTTGACTTTATGCCACAGGGCTCTTTCTCTTGTTTTAAGCAACATGCATTTGAAGTTTAACCCTTTCTTCAATTCCCTTCAGTTTGTGTTTCTTCTGACTGAAGTGACTAAGCACACATGCATGTCATTAAAAATAGCAAATCTTATCTGATTTGATTCTCATATATTTGT
>NW_011493793.1:0-713 GCF_000754665.1 Bison bison bison | reverse complement strand
AAACAAAGAAAAGGGTAAAGGTGCTCAGAACTGAACTGTGGACTCTACCCTCCTCTTCTTTCTGCTCAGTCTTGGTCCATAAGGCTACCTTTTTTCTGTCTTATTCGTCATTGCTGATTTTTTAAACCTCCATTTCACCTCCTGAGACCTACCTGATCTCCTGGTGGCATTAGGAGCCCATGAAGGCCACTGACATGAATTTTCCTTTTGGTTTAATCAGAGGCTTTCAGTATCTCTATCTCAGAGAGATATTGAACCACCTCATTTCATTCATAATCCAGGAGTTTAAGAAAGTATTAAAATTGCTCATTCTGGTAAGACTGCTGGAACTCTGTTATACCAGATCAGTCTGAGAGTAGATAGCCATACATGTGTCTCACATTTATTTCATTTTCCTACTACAAATTGTAAACATAATATAGTTAGAATAAGAAGCATTGCTCTATGTCTAACTTGATGCTAAGGCAGAAAAGGAAAGGTAAAATAATATATTTAAGGGTGACCTATGTAGGGTAGGTGTTTTGGCAGTTGAAGGAGGTCATTATGATACCTAATGACATTGATCCTTTGGATTAGAAAGGATGAGAGTCCTTCTAAAAAACAACAGGTTGTTTTAAGCTCCTACCTCTCTTTTCTAAGGCCAGGGTGGTTGTACTGCTGCTATTTTAGGGACCTCATATTTCTCCATTATTACTTGCAGGCATTTTTCCCAG
>NW_011493792.1:25017-25929 GCF_000754665.1 Bison bison bison | reverse complement strand
ATGAATCACATTATTTCTAATACTAAAACAGTTACAGTTTAGGTCAACTCACAAAACTATTGCATTTGCAAAGATTCACTTGCATTTTCCAAATTTACAACTTCTTACAAATGTACCTCAGATGATTACAAAGCTTTAGAAAAAATTTTTATTTTTTAATTTTCATATTTTTTAAAATGACATTTTATGTCAATTTTAAAATGTATTTAATAAAATTTTCAACTATTAGAAGTGATAAAATGCTAAGAGATGTTGCTGTGCTTATTTTAATTAGGCTTGACCCATGGAAGGAAAGAAAAGAGAACATCCATTTCTCTTGTACCAGAAAATAGTGGAAGTGTGCAAGCTTTCATTCAGACCTAGAACAAGGCACATAGTTTCTATTTCAGTGTTATTCATATCCTGATCTGTCATTCTCTCCATTTTATGACCATCTCTCTTCAAATACTATGCTTAACTCCATTTGACATTCTAAAATTCAGTGTTCTTACTGACTGAAAATTTACATGAATTCTCAGTTTTTGCCACTGATGAAAGGGAAATAACTTGTTCATGAAATTCTTATATATGGGTGGCACCGTGCTAAAAGACGGTCTTTTGAGTGGAAAAGCTCAGGTGGAAAGTACATTGGGACAATAAAGATAAACATGGCAGTCACCTAGAGAAAAGAACACAAAGGTCCCAAAGAGAAGCAGCTGTGAATTTAAAGGCATGATTTATAGAAGCTGAAAATGAATTGCCTTTTCCCAGGTTAAACCTCTGCCCCTGATCCCTGAGAAATCTTATCACTTTCTTCCCATTCTGTCCCAACCCACATACATACACTGTTGTATTAATTTTTTTTGTGTGTGTGTTGTTATGGATATTGTTTATTGCTTTTCAGTTTTAAAAGCATGCATTATTCTAAAGAAA
>NW_011493792.1:21019-21720 GCF_000754665.1 Bison bison bison | reverse complement strand
AGTCAGACACTACTGAGCAACTGAACTGAACACTACTGAAATATACTAAGCTCTGATTAGTAATATTACATTCATTAATCTGACTATTGTTTCTAACCTTTGTTTGTAATAAAGGTTATTAACAATTATTTAACAAATTATTTAATTGTTCTACTGGCACACAAATAAGACTTCACTTTCAAGGTACTGAAAGACTGTGCAAAAGAGATAATGAGTGAGTGCTTTATAGGAAGAAAAATGAGTGTTCCCTAGTGGCTCAGGCAGTAAAGAGTGCAATGTGGGAGACCCGGGTTCTATCCCTGCCTTGGGAAGATCTCCTGGAGAAGGGACTTGCAACCTACTCCAGTATTCTTGCCTGGGAAATCCTATGGACAAAGGAGCTTGGCAGGCCCCAATCCATGGAGTTGCAAAGAGTCAGATATGGTTGAGCGATTAACTCACACACACGTAAACATACTTGATTATTGATCACCTTAGTTTTAACTTTCATTCACTGATATGTAGTACTTAAACATACTTGATATCTAAAGAAAAAATTAAGTACAGAACTTTAATACTTCATTTTAGAAATCTATGAAGTTAAATTTTGAAAAACATTCACTATCAGGTTATTGAGATGTCAATGTGTTGGTCAGTTAATCTGGGGGTTTTGTATTTCCTTTACCTTAGATTTGCAAATAAACATAATTATTGATACTGCA
>NW_011493792.1:20143-20919 GCF_000754665.1 Bison bison bison | reverse complement strand
GTTATATCTGCCATTTATTACTGTTGACTTAGCACAGAAACTGAAACCTTAAAATAATCACTGATGCTTTTTTCAGCACATTAACTGTGCTCAATTTTACCAGAGCCATATTGACACAATTATTAATAAAAGAGCTAATTTTCTAAGACATTCAGTATACATACTTTCGTTGAATAAAATCAGTTTTTGAATAAAACATAATTTCAATGTTTACACACAGCTGAAACTAAAAGTAATAACATTCCCTTTCTATGAGATTTCCTACCAGGTCTTTTGTTAGCACACTTTGTTGAATTTAACACCACCTTCCCTGAAGACTAACTTTCTTCTCCAGAGTTCCCCATAAACTGATCTCCTCACATTCTTTGTACCTCACTTGCAACAATCACACGGATACTGTTGCCAGGAGACCAGGAATATTACTGTTACATCATTACCACTATTATAGTTAAGAGTATTTTCAAATGAGCATTTTATATGAGACAATTATGATTTCCAAGTCTCAAATAAAACAATGCTACATTGGACATATTAAGGATTAAAAACATTTCTCAAGTTATTTTGACTTCAATAAAAAATAGTAAAAAAAATAACATATACAGATGAATTTGTTGTTGTTGTTCAGTTGCAAAGTTGTGTGTGACTCTTTGCAACCCCATGAACTGCAGCACACCAGGCTTCCTTGTACTTCATTATCTCCATTAGTTTGCTCAAACTCGTATCTATTGAGTCAGTGATGCCATCCAACCATCTCATTCTCTGTTACCCCCTTCTCC
>NW_011493792.1:19350-20043 GCF_000754665.1 Bison bison bison | reverse complement strand
AGCAGTGGCCACAGGACTGGGAAAGGTCAGTTTTCATTCCAATCCCAAAGAAAGGCAATCCCAAGGAATGCTTAAACTGCTGCATAATTGCACTCATCTCACATGCTAGTAATGTCCAAAATTCCCCAAGCCAGGCTTCAACAATATATGAACTGTGAACTTCCAGATGTTCAAACTGGATTTAGAAAAAGGCAGCAGAACCAGAGATCAAAATGCCAGCATCCACTGGATCATATAAAAAGCTAGAGAATTCAAGAAATGCATCTATTTCTGCTTCATTAACTATGCTAAAGCATTTGACTGTGTGGATCACAACAAACTGTGGAAAATTCTTGAATAGACGGGAATATCAGACCACCTGACCTGCGTCCTGAGAAATCTGTATGCAGGTCAAGAAGCAACAGTTGGAACTGGACATGAAATAACAGACTGGTTCCAAATAGGAAAAGGAGTACATCAGAGCTGTATATGTTACCCTGCTATTTAACTTATATACACAGTACATCATGAGAAATGCTGGACTGGATGAAGCACAAGCTGGAATCAAGATTGCTGGGAGAAATATTAATAATCTTAGATATGCAGATGACATCACCCTTATTGTAGAAAGCGAAGAACTAAAGAGCCTCTTGATGAAAGTGAAAGAGGAGAGTGAAAAAGTTGGCTTAAAACTCAACGTTCAGAAAACTAAGA
>NW_011493792.1:18187-19250 GCF_000754665.1 Bison bison bison | reverse complement strand
TTGAATTGGAAGAATTCGTAATGTCAAAATGGCCATATTATCATAAGCAATCTACAGATTTAGCCCAACTTCTATAAAATATTCATGACATTTTCCCACAGAACTAGAACAAAGAATCCAAAAATTTGTATGGAATCACAAACGACTCAGAATTGTGAAATTAATCAAAAGGGAAAAATAATAAAGCTGGAGGCACAACCCTTCTGGACTTCAGACTATACTACAAAGCTGCAGTAATAAAAGCAGCATAATGCTGGCATAAAAACATACATGTAGATCAATTAAACAGAATAGAAAGCCCAGAAATAAACCTACATAACTATGGCTAATTAATCTACAACAAAGAAGGCAAGAACATACAGTGGAGAAAAGAGTCTCTTCAAAAAGCTATGTTAGAAAGCCAGACAGCTACATGCAATTCAATGAAATTAGAAACATTTCCTCACACCATATACAAAAATAAAATGGTTTAAAGACCTAAATATGATACATGAAATAGGCAAAACATTCTCCAGTATAAATTGTAGCAATATAATTAGATTAGATCAATATCCTAAGGCAAAATAAATAGAAGGAAAAATAAACATGTGGGACCTAATCAAACTTAAAAGCTTTTGCACAGCCAAGGAAGCTATCAATGAGACAAAAAGACGACCCTTAGAATGGGAGAAAATACTTGAAAATGATGCAACTGACAAGAAGTTAATATCCAAAATATACAAAGAGCTCATATAACTCAATATAGAAAAAAAACCCAATCAAAAAATGGGCAGAAAACTTTAACAGACATTTCTCCAACGAATACATACAGATGGCCAAAAAACACATAAAAAGATGCTTAACACTGGTAATTCTTAGAGAAATGCAAATCAAAACCATAATGAGGTATCACCTCACACTGTTCACAATCAGTTCAGTTCAGGCGCTCAGTCGTGTCCAACTCTTTGTGATCTCATGGACTGCAGCACAGCAGGCCTCCCTGTCCATCACTGACTCCTGGATTTACCAAATTCATGTCCATTGAGTTGGGACACCATCCAACCATCTCATCCTCTGTCATCCC
>NW_011493792.1:17473-17616 GCF_000754665.1 Bison bison bison | reverse complement strand
TAAATTAAAAAAATACCAGAAAGAGAAAATAAAAAGCAATCGCATTTAAAATCACTTTAAAGTATATCTAGGAGTAAACTTAACCATGAAGATGAAATATCTATATGCTGAAAATTATGAGCCATTGATCAAGGAAATTGAAG
>NW_011493792.1:13812-17373 GCF_000754665.1 Bison bison bison | reverse complement strand
ATGCACAATGAAATATTATTTGGCCATGAAAATAATGAAATATTGCCATTTGAAGCAGCATGGATGGACCATAATATCATACTAACTGATATCATACTAAGTGAGGAAAATCAGACAAAGATGAATATTATGTGGTATTACTTATATGTAGAATCTAAAAAGAATAATGCAAATGAATGTATAAATTATACATAACAGACTCATAGACATAGAAACCAAAGTTACAGTTATCAAAGGGGAAAAAGAGGAGAAGGGATAAATTAATATAGGCTTAACAAGCCACTATACATAAAATAGATAAGCAACAAGGATTAATCACATAGCACAAGGTATTATATTTAATAGTTTGCAATAACCTATAATAAAAAAGTAACTTGAAAATATTTATGTATAACTGAGTCATTTCCTGTATATATCGAGACTAATGTAATATTGTAAACCTGAAAACTGAGAAATTTTTTAAAAATTCAAAAATTCCAATTTTCGCTTAAAGGGTTACATTTTGTTATCGGCAATGAACATCATCAGCTGTCTTTCTTGAAGTGAAAAATTCAAATCATTCATTTTTGAAAAAAAGAAATCTGTCAAATAACCAAATCAGAATGACCATTGTTTGTCACCAGTTCTTCCAAGTAAAAATGGTGTTCCACGAAAAAGGCAGTTAGGAAAGTTTCACAATTCAAACAATCTTATAACTGTTTTTTTCTGGAGATAACCACCATATCCCTGGTAAGTGAAAGAAATGGTTTCTGCCTACTTTCCATCCTGTTGTACCAATTATTATAGAGATGTATACTCAAGGGTCTAAATCTAATAAAATTAATATTTTTACTGCTTAATGAAAGGCATTAAGCAAAACTGGCTTTTCTTCCTCCTCTGAGTGCATTGTGATGAATAATACAAATTACTACTACAGTTTAGTATTAGTGCTTTGATTCATGCTAAGGCACTAGTAGTTTTACTTATTATTCTTGCATCATTGTGCAAATGCCAACATAGTACATAATGCAAGTAATGTTTTAGTATTATGAAAACAGTTTGATTTCAGGGACCTCCAGAAGTATCTTTGGGCCTCTTAGGCGTCCTTGGCCTACACTTTGAAAGTGACTCAAAAGCACTATAACTAAAAGCATGAGTTTTTCACTGGCTTTTATTTGCACCCAAAGCTTAGTTTAGGTTCCTGTATGCTTTATTTAATGACATTTTAAATACTTTTGTTGAACAGAAATTTTTGCTGTTTTTCCTATGGGAAAGGGGGAACTACAATTTAATAGCTATTTTCTATTTCCAAATGCATCTATATACCAGAGCTGTGTTATTCTCTACTGCCACTTGGATGAATAAATTCACATTAAATGCGAGAGAAAAATGAACAGAAAATATTTAGTAAACAAAATCATGGTTCACTGTGTATATTAATAATTTTAAATTAAATAGAGAAATACTCAGAAAGAAAAACTATATAAAACTCATAATGGATGATTTTAAATAACTTTTTAAAACATTAGATAAAAAATAAAGCTACAAAAGAACCCCTTTGCTTTATTATTCCAAAAGTTCACTATACTAATAAAACTTTTAGCAAATTAATACAAATCCTTTACATAAAACATCATGATCTCTTCGATGGCAGAAAGTTTTATGTTTGGCAGAAAAAAAAAAAAAAAAAAAAAAAAAGTACATGACTTTAACCAAGCAAGATCTAATGGCATTTACATCATCACTTTTTGCTATTTCCAAAACATACTTTTAAAAGCTTTTTTATCTCCAATAATTTGTTCCTTACTCCTCAACACTTCCCTTAAACTATGCCTATAAAAGCTCTTCTCTACTCTCTAGTCTCCTTAAACCGTTAGGCGCCATCCTTTAGGTGCATTTCAAGACCATTTCATCCTTGAAGCCTTTCCTGATCTCTTTTACCTTTGACATTTGCTTGTATCTTTTTTATGGCTTTCAGCATATTTTCCTTTCTATTAGTTTTTAACATATTTATTTTACTTCTGATACTAATATGCTTTATGAAGGAATAGTCTTTCCCATATATGGATACTCTTCAAGGCCTGAAATTGAACGTGAAAGTTGCTCAGTAGTGTCCAACTCTTTGGGACCCCATGGACTGTAGCCTGCCAGGCTTCTCTGTCCATGGAATTCTCAGGACTAACATGATGCTTTTCTCAATAAGAATATGTTGATCTGAACCTATAAACATTTGGTGAAGTTATATAATGTGTAAGGTAAAAAGCTAAGTTATGTATATATGAAGCAGATGACCATTCTTAACTTCTGAGCTTTTGTAATCTATTGGGGGGGTGGAATTAAGCATGAAAATAGCAAGATATATGATGGTAAATTGAAAGTATAATGTGATATAATATGATCATATAATAATGTTAGAGGAAGGTTTGGGGCAAGAATTTATTGAAGTTCTCCCTCAGTTACAGCTAATGATAGAGTCAGAGAGATAAAATACCATAACTTTTCTTCAATTATTAAAACCATGGAAAAATAAATAGTTCCTCCAAAGTGCTATTATCACAGTGGTCCTTTTCAATAAAGAATAATTTCCCCCACCCCCAGAGTATATCTGGCAATTTCTGGAGATTTATTTGGTTGTCACAACTGTGGTCAGGGAATTATTACTGGTACCTAGTGGGTAGAGGCTAGGAATCTAAATATCTTACAAAGCACAAGGCAGCTTCCAACAAAAATGAATTATCCAGCCTAAATATCAATAGTGCCAAGGTTGAGAAACTCTTTGCTATTAGGAAGCACACAGACATTTACTTAGATTCAATGAATTCAATGAGAAGTAAAGGATACCATGGTCTCTAAAACTTAAGATTCCACTTTGTAAAACACTCAGAAATTTCTGGTTTAAGAAAGGAAAATAACAGCATGTTAGTCAGTAATTAAGAGTCTATTAAAGGTATTTCACATTGTTCTCATACTGATTTTTGTGGTAGATTCAACTTTTTTAAGTCTAAGAAAGAATCAGTTTAAAATGCATTTAATTGATTTTTTAGCACAGTGATTTCACTTTAGTAAAAGTGACACGTGTTCACTTAAATATTTAAGCAACAGTAAAAAATACAACTAAGATAAAAAAAAATTACCTTGAATCCTACTAGTGCTAAAATTTGAAGAAACACACCCTGGAATACTTTGTTCCCTCTGTGCATATATCATATGGAAGGTTAAAAATAAATGATTTTACTACAAAAGGATCATATATTACTTTAAATAAAATATTATATCAATTTTACTTAATTTATAGACAAACTAAAGTTAAACTGAAGAAATGGTTGAATATCAGATAAATGACTCTTTACAACAAAGTAAATTAGCTTTTAAAAGATTAACGTAAAACAAATCCACTATACTGATATTAAAGTATTTTTCTATTTTTAATCATCTATTTCAAATTAATATTTATTGGAATATAGAAGCTTTACAATGTTGTGTTAGTTTCTACTGTTCAGTTCAGTTCAGTCACTCAGTCATGTCTGACTCTTTGTGACCCCATGAACCGCAGCATGCCATGCCTCCCTGTCCATCACCAGT
>NW_011493792.1:13033-13712 GCF_000754665.1 Bison bison bison | reverse complement strand
GAAAGCATCAATTCTTCAGTGCTCAGCTTTCTTTATAGTCCAACTCTCACATCCATACATGACTACTGGAAAAACCGTAGGTCTGACTAGATGGACCTTTGTTGGTAAAGTAATGTCTTTGCTTTTTAATATGCTGTCTAGATTGATCATAACTTTTTTCCAAGGAGTAAGCATCTTTTGTTCACATGGCTATCATCAAAAAGTCTACAAACAATAAATGTTGAGCAGGTTGTGGAGAAAAGGGAACTCTTGTGTACTGTTGGTGAGAATGTAAACTGGTGTAGCCACTATGGAAAGCAGTATTGAGGCTCATTAAAAAAGCCTTATGATCCAGCAACCCCACTGCTGGGCATACACACTGAGGAAACCAGAAGGGAAAGAGACATGTGTACCCCAATGTTCATCGCAGCACTGTTTATAATAGCCAAGACATGGAAGCAACCTAGATGTCCATCAGCAGATGAATGGATAAGAAAGCTATGGTACATATACACAATGGAGTATTACTCAGGCATTAAAAAGATACATTTGAATCAGTTCTAATGAGGTGGATGAAACTGGAGCCTATTATACAGAGTGAAGTAAGCCAAGAAAGAAAAACATAAATACAGTATACTAACGCATATATATGGAATTTAGAAAGATGGTAACAATAACCCGGTGTACGAGACAGCAAAAG
>NW_011493792.1:11117-12829 GCF_000754665.1 Bison bison bison | reverse complement strand
CACAGTTTATTGTGATCCACACAGTCAAAGACTTTAGCATAGTCAATAAAGCAGAAACAGATATTTTTCTGGAACTCTCTTGCTTTTTCGATGATCCAGCAGATGTTGGCAATTTGATCTCTGGTTCCTCTGCCTTTTCTAAAACCAGCTTGAACATCTGGAAGTTCAAAGTTCACGTATTGCTGAAGCCTGGCTTGGAGAATTTTGAGTTTTTCTTTACTAGCATGTGAGATGAGTGCAATTGTGTGGTAGTTTGAGCATTCTTTGGCATTGCCTTTCTTTGGGATTGGAATGAAAACTGACCTTTTCCAGTCCTGTGTCCTCTGCTGAGTTTTCCAAATTTGCTAGCATATTGAGTGCAGCACTTTCATCATCTTTTAGGTTTTGAAATAGCTCAACTGGAATTCCATCACCTCCACTAGCTTTGTTGGTAGTGATACTTCCTAAGGTCCACTTGACTTCACATTCCAGGATGTCTGGCTCTAGTCCCAATAATTTCAATTGAATTGATTGTTGAATGATTCACAAAGAATTAACAATACTTCTCTATGTTATGTATGCCCCCAATATTGCTGCTTAATTTCACACACAGGTAGTTGTAGCCTCTTGAATCAGTAATAGGTAATATTTACAAAGACTTTTAAAGAGAAGCATATGACTACAATAAATATAGCACAAATGAGTTTTGAGGAAGTATAAAGCAAAGGGAAGGGCTTCCCCAATGTTTCAGCAGCAAAGAATCCACCTGCAATGCTGGAGATGCAGGAGATGCAAGTTTAATTCCTGTGTCAGGAAGATCCCTTGGAGAAGGAAATGGCAAACCACTCCAGTATTCTTGCCTGGAAAATCTAATGGATGGAGAAGCCTGGTAGCCTACAGTCCATGGGATTGCAAAGAGTCAGACGCAACTTGAGCGACTTCACTTTTACCTTTCTATTTTGTAACACATCAAAATTATGTGATCACAGCATTGTGACAAAACCAAACTCATTTGTAACATGAAGTAAACATCTATGCATTAAGAGGAAGCTAGTATTGAACAATTAATATTCACAGGCACGGTTCTCAATGTTTTACACATATTGTCCCATTTATCTCACAGCAACCCCACTCAATATATACTATTTCTAGTTTACAACGTGCAAACCAAGATGCAGAAGAGTAACTTGACTAAAATAAGTTAGTTAATGGGCTACCAGGGATTTAATGAAGGTACATGGGAACACAAATACTCTTCAGCATAATTATCTATTCTTTTCTTCATTATACTTATCTATTCTTTATAAAATTAATTAATTTATTTTAATTGGAGGCTAATTACAATATAATTATCTATTCTTTAAAAAAATTATTTAATTGGAGGATGATTACTTCACAATATTTTTTTGCTTTTGCCATACATCAGCATGAATCAGCCACAGGCATACACATGCTTCCTCCCTCCTGAACCACTCTCCCACGTCCCTCCCCACCTCATCCTTCCAGATTGTCACAAAGCATTGGCTTTGGGTTCTCTGCATCATACTTTATCTTTGTTAGAAGCCTTCACTGAGCACGTGCTGCAACAAGCACCTTCAGAGTTTAAAATGCACTGATGCTTGGGTCCCCTAGGAAAGATTCTGATGGAACTGGCCTGGTCACTGAGAATACTACAGGCTCCCAGATGATTCTCATGTGCAGCAAAGAGTGAGGACCACTACTCTACATGCTCA
>NW_011493792.1:6812-10667 GCF_000754665.1 Bison bison bison | reverse complement strand
GTTTCTTTAGTGAGTTCCCCCATGAATTTAAATTGTAATTCTACTAAAATTTTTTTTCACATTTGTGAAAATAAAGTGCATAAACTGCAGATGAGACAAAATTATACCTGGCAACGATGGAAATCCAATTAAAAACAAGCAAACAGAAATGAACCAAGTAATGCAGTACTAAAACATTATATAGGACTTCCCTGGTGGTTCAGAGGTTAAGAATCCCCCTTGCATTGACAGGAACATGGGTTCAATCCCTGGTCCAGGTTCCTGCTCTAGAGCCTGTGAGCTGTAACAAGAGAAGCCCTGCAATGAGAAGTCAGAGCACAGCAACAAAGAGTAGCTCCTGCTCACCCTAGAACCGATGCAGCCATAAATAAATAAATAAGAGAATAACACTTAAAATAATTATATAAATGTCCATAAAGGAATGTTTAGAATATGGTGGTATTTACCAAGAAACACATCCTTGAAAATGAGAATTTTGAACCAGTGTTGTATGGAATCAGAAACCCAAATGAAAGAAAAAAGGGGACAACATTACAGAGATAAGACAAAAGCAAGGCCTGAGAAGGAAAGAAAATAAGGAAAGAGGAGAAGGGGGAAGAGTGGAGGTGGATGGGGGGAGAAATGCATAGAAAATGGAAAGCCAAAAATGTAGAGTTAATAAACTTTGAAGAGGTAGTATAACACAACAGTAAAAGTGGGTGTGAGATTCTGAAGTCTATCTGGATTTACTTCCAGGTTCTAGCACGTACTAGCTGTTTTGCCTTAAGGTAGCTGTTTTGTAACCCTCTGAATAAGTTTCAATATCTGTAAAATGAGAATAATATTTGTACTTCATAGGGTATTTTGAAGATTATATGAATTATATGGGCTTCCCAGGTGGCACTAGTGGGAAATAACCTGCCAGCCAATGCAGGGGAAATAAGAGACGTGGGTTTTATTCCTACGTTGGGAAGATCCCCTGGAGTAGGAAATTGCACCACACTTCAGTATTCTGGCCTGGAGAATCCCATAAATTGAGGAGCCTGGCAGGCTACAGTCCATAGGGTCACAAAGAGTCAGACATGATTGAAGTGACTTAGCAGACACACACATAAGGTATATATAAAGTACTTAGGACAGTACCTTGAATACTGTAAATGTTAGGTCTGTGTGTGTGTGTGTGTGTGTGTGTCTGTGTGTGTGTGTGTGTGTCTGTGTGTGTGTGTGTGTAAGGCAAGCAAGTACATATGTACAAAAATATGCAATCTTTTCAATTTATATCAGAAAAAAAATGAGTTTCAAAAAGGGTAAATGACCTCTTTAAGGCCAAACAGTAGGTATGGACTGTAATGAAGGTGTTGAGACTAACTTTCAGAATTTGATATAAATGTGAATATTTGTGCTTGGAGAAAAAGAAGCTAAAGAGGAAAACATTTTATGCTATGTAGAGACATGAGTGATAAGATTGCAGAGAAAGTCAGGCTCTCTACTAAAATAGATAGTGGAATAAACTGAATTGACAAGAAACAATTTCTTAGTTATGATGGATAAGATAGTTCATTTATTCAGTATCTTAGTAGATCTACCACAGAGATCTTCTACTTTGTGGGAAAGAAACAAAAACCAAAAAACAAAGATAAACAAATGGAACCTAATCAAACTTATGAGGTTTTGCATAGCAAAGGAAACCACAAGAAATGAAAAGACAATCTATGGAATGGAAGAAAATATTTGCAAATGATATGACAGACAAGGGCTTAATTTACAAAATATACAAACAAATCAACAACAAAAAACCAAATAACTTAACTGGATGACAAATCAAAACCTATGGGATTCAGTAAAAACAGTGCTAAGGGGAAGGTTCATAGCAATACAAGCTTACCTCAAGAAACAAGAGAAAAATCAAATAAATAACCTAACTTTACACCAAAAGCAACTAGAAAAAGAAGAAATAAAGAATCCCAGGGTTAGTAGAAGGAAAGAAATCTAAAAAAAGTTATGGCAGAAACAAATGATAAAGAAACAAAGGGGACTATAGCAAAAATTAACAAAACTAAAAGCTGGTTCTTTGCAAAGATAAATAAAATAGACAAACCATTAGCTAGACTGATGAAGCAAAAAAGGGAGAAGAATCAAATCAACAAAATTAGAAATGAAAATGGAGAAATCGCAATAGACAACACAGAAATACAAACGATCATAAGAGACTATTATATCAGCAACCAAATGACAATAAAATGGACAACGTGGAAGTAATGGATGAATTTTTAGAAAAGTATAACTTTCCAAAACTTAACCAGGAAGAAATAGAAAATCTTAACAGACCCATCACAAGCATGGAAATCAAAAGTGTAATAAAAAAAAATTTTTCAACAAACCAAAGCCCAGGACCAGATGGCTTCACAGGTGAATTCTACCAAAAATTCAGAGAAGAGCTAACACCTTTTGTACTCAAACTCTTCCAGAAAATTGCAGAGGAAGGTAAACTGCCAAACTCATTCTATGCGGCCACCATCACCCTAATACCCAAACCAGACAAAGACGCCACAAACAAACAAACAAACAAAAAAACGACAGGCTAGTATCACTGATGAACATAGATGCAAAAATCCTCAAGAAAATTCTAGCAAACAGAATCCAAGAACATATTGACATGATCATACACCACGAAAAAGTGGGCTTTATCCCAGGGATGCAATGATTCTTCAATATTTGCAAATCAATCAATGTGATATACCTCATTAACAAATTGAAAGATAAAAACCGTATGATTATCTCAATAGATACAGAGAAAGCCTTTGACAAAATTCAACATCCATTTATGATAAAAACCCTCCAGAAATCAGGCATAGAAAGAACATACCTCAACATAATAAAAACCATATATGATAAACCCACAGCAAACATTATCCTAAATGGTGAAAAACTGAAAGCATTTCCCCTAAAGTCAGGAACAAGACAAGGGTGCCCACTCTCACCACTACTATTCAACATAGTTTTGGAAGTTTTGGCCACAGCAATCAGAGCAGAAAAAGAAATAAAAGGAATCCTGATTGGACAGGAAGAAATAGAACACTCACTATTTGCAGATGGGAAGATGCTCTACATAGAAAACCCCAAAACACAACTAGAAAATAACTAGAGCTAATCAATGAATATAGTAATGCTGTAGGATATAACATTAACACAAAGAAACCCCTTACATTCCTACACACTAACAATGATAAAACAGAAAGAGAAATTAAGGAAATAATTCCATTCACCAATGGAACTGCATTCCATTGCAATGAAAAAATAAAATACTTAGGAATAAATCTACATAAACAAACGAAAGACCAATATATAGAAAAGTATAAAACATTGATGAAAGAAATCAAAGAGGACACAAATAGATGAAGAAATATACCATTTTCATGGGTTGGAAGAATCAAAATAGTGAAAATGAGTATACTACCCAAAACAATCTATATATTCTGTGCAAGCCCTATCAAGCTACCAACAGTATTTTTCACAGAACTAGAACAAATAATTTCACAATTTGTATGGAAATACAAAAAACCTCGAATAGCCAAAGCAATCTTGAGGAAGAAGAATGGAACTGGAGGAATCAACCTGCCTGACTTCAGGCTCTACTACAAAGCCACAGTCATCAAGACAGTATGGTACTGGCACAAAGACAGAAATATAGATCAGTGGAACAAAAGAGAAAGCCAGAGATAAATCCACACACCTATGGACCCCTTATCTTTGACAAAGGAGGCAAGAATATACAATGGAGTAAAGACAATCTCTTTAACAAATGGTGCTGGGAAAACTGGTCAACCACTTGTAAAAGAATGAAACTAGCATACTTTCTAACATCATACACAAAAA
>NW_011493792.1:4803-6697 GCF_000754665.1 Bison bison bison | reverse complement strand
AAGGTGAAAAGACAGCCTTCAGAACAGGAGAAAATAATAGCAAGTGAAGCAACTGACATAGAATTAATCTCAAAAAAATACAAGCAGCGCATGCAGCTCATTACCAGAAAAATAAATGACCCAGTCAAAAAATGGGCCAAAGAACTAAACAGACGTTTCTCCAAAGAAAACATACAGATGGCTAACAAACACATGATAAGATGCTCAACCTTACTCATTATCAGATAAATGCAAATCAAAACCACAATGAGGTACCATTTCAGGCCAGTCAGAATGGCTGCTATCAAAAAGTCTAAAAAAAAATGCTGGAGAGGATGCGCAGAAAAATGAACCCTCTTACACTGTTGGTGGGAATGCAAACTAGTACAGCCACTATGGAGAACAGTGTGGAGACTCCTTAAAAAATGGGAGATACAACTGCCATACAACCCAGCAATCCCACTGCTGGGCATACATACCGAGGAAACCAAAATTGAAAGAGACACATGTACCCCAATATTCATTGCAGTACTGTTTACAATAGCTGGGACATGGAAAACACCTAGGTGTCCACTGGCAGAGGAATAGATATGAAAGCTGTGGTACATACACACAATCGACTATTACTCTAATGAGGTGGATGAAACTGGAGCCTATTATACAGAGTGAAGTAAGAAAGAAAAACACCAATACAGTATTTTAACACATATATATGGAATTTAGAAAGATGGTAATGACGACCCTATATGAGAGACAGCAAAAGAGACACAAATGTAAAGAACAGACTTATGGATTCTGTGGGAGAAGACAAGCGAAGGATTATTTGAAAGAATAGCTTTGAAACATGTATATTACCATATGTGAAATAGATCGCCAGTCCAGGTCTGATGCATGAGACAGGGAACTCAGGGCCAGTACATTGGGATGATCCTGAGGGATGAGATGGGGAGGGAGGTTGGAGGGTGTTTCAGGATGGGGGACACATGTACACCCATGGCTGAGTCATATCAATGTATGGCAAAAACCACTACAATATTGTAAAGTAATTAGCCTCCAATTAAAATTAATTAATTAAAAATAAATAAATAAATAAACTAGGAATGATGAGATTAAAAGAAAAAAAAAGAAAACTGAAAATAAAAGCACAATGATCCAAAACCCAGGTGATACAGCAAAAGCAGTTCTAAGAGGGAAGTTTATAGCAGTTCAGTCTTACCTCAAGAAACAAGAAAAATCTCAAATAAACCCTGTAATCTTACACTTAAACCAACTAGAGAAAAAAGAAAAACAAAACTTTAAAATAGTAGAAAGAAAGAAATGATAAAAATCAGAGGAGAAAAAACAATATCAAAGTTCAATGAAACTAAAAGCAAGTTCTTTGAAAAGATAAACAAAATTGATAAACCTTTAGCAAGACTTACCAAGAAAAAAAGGGAGTGGTCTTAAATCAATAAAATTAATAATGAAAAAGAATTTAGAGTTGACACCCCAGAAATACAAAAGGATCATGAGACTACTACAAGCGACTGTATGCCAAATGGACAAACTGGAAGAAATGGAAAATTTCTTGGAAAGGTACAATCTCCCAAGACTGAAATGAGGAGAAACATACAATATGAACAGACCAATCACAGGCATCGAAATTGAAACTGTGATTTAAAAATTCTCAACGAACAGAAGTCCAGGACCTGATGGCTTCACAGGCAAATTCTATCAAACATTTAGAGGACAGCTAACACCTATTCTTAAATTCTTTCAAAAAATGCAGAGGAAAGAACACTGCCAAACTCATTCTACAAGCCCACCACCAATCTGATACCAAAACCAGAGAAAGATACCATACAAAAAGAAAATTAAAAGTCAATATCACTGATGAACATAGATGCAAAAATCCTCAACAAAATACTAGCAATCA
>NW_011493792.1:3692-4445 GCF_000754665.1 Bison bison bison | reverse complement strand
ATGTCCACTCTTGCCACTTTTATTCAACATAGTTTTGGAAGTCCTAGCTACAGAAATCAGAGAAGAAAAATAACGGGAATCAAATTGGAGAAGAAGAAGTAAAACCATCACTGTTTGCAGATGACATGATACTACACACAGAAGATCCTAAAGAAGCTGATAGAAAACTACTAGAGCTTACTGATGAATTTGGTAAATTTTTGCAAGTTAATAATACACAAAAAATATGTTGCATTTCTGTACAGCCATAACAAAAGATGAGAGAAAAATTCAGGAAACAATTCCATTTACCACTGCATCAAAAAGAATTAAAATACCTAGGAATAAATCTATCTAAGGAAACAAAAGACCTGTACTCCAAAAAACTGTAAGATGCTGATGAAAGAAATCAAAGAAGACACAAACTGATGGAAAGATATACCATGTTTGCAGACTGGAAGAATAAATATCATCAAAATAATATTTATTGAATCTACAGAATCAGTCCAATCCTTATCAAATTACCAATGGCATTTTTCACAGAACTAGAACAAAAATTTCTATAATCTGTATCGAGACACAAAAGACCTCCAATAGTGAAAGCAATCTTGAGAAAGAAAAATGGAACTGGAGGAATTAGAGTCCCTGATATAAGTCTAGACTACAAAACAATATGATACTGGCACAAAAATGAAATATAGATCAATAGAACAGGATACAAATAATAGAAATAAACCCATGGTATCTATGGTCAATTAATTTACAACAAAGGAG
>NW_011493792.1:2499-2676 GCF_000754665.1 Bison bison bison | reverse complement strand
TTTCTCCAGAGAAGACATCCAGGTGATCAATAGGCACATGAAAAGATGTTCCACATCGTCAATTAATAGAGAAATACAAATGAAAACTACACTGAGATATCACCTCACACCGGTCAGAATGGTCATCATTAAAAAATCTACAAACAATAAATTCTAGAGAGGGTGTGGAGGGAAGGG
>NW_011493792.1:0-1013 GCF_000754665.1 Bison bison bison | reverse complement strand
TGAGTGCAGCACTTTCACAGCATCATCTTTCAGGATTTGAAATAGCTCAACTGGAATTCCATCACCTCCACTAGCTTTGTTCATAGTGATACTCCAATACAAAATGAAAAGTTTAAAAAAAAAAAACAAAACAGAACACAGCTTGATGCAGAATAAGTGCTTCAAAACTAGTGCCAGATAATGAAGAAGACATACTAAAAGCAGTGGCAACAAACATACAGATTATGACAATCTGGTAGAGGGTTTTGAGTATTCAAGACTGTTTTTGACTTCATTTACAACACTTCTATGATACAGACATTGAAACTAAAGCAAATCATGGAAGAAGTATTGGTACCAAATAGAAACAATTTAAATAATGGAAAAGGCAAAATGTCAGAAATTATACTTTCATAGTTACACCAACAAGTGTGCCTTTCTCTCCTGCCTCCACTTCCACTTTCTCTATCTCTTTCTCTTCTGCCATCTGTGAGACAGCAAAACCAATTCTTAGCCTTTATTGTGCCCATCTTTGCATCTATTCATGGAAAACAGATGGGGAAACAGTGACAGACTTCATCTTTTTGGGCTCCAAAATCACTGCAGATGGTGACTGCAGCCATGAAATTAAAAGACGCTTACTCCTTGGAAGAAAAGTTATGACCAACCTAGACAGGGAAAGCAGAGACATTACTTTGCCAACAAAAGTCCATCTAGTCAAAACCATGGTTTTGTCCAGCAGTCATTTAAGGATGTGAGAGTTGGACTACAAAGAAAGCTGAGTATCGAAGAACTGATGCTTTTGAACTGTGGTGTTTGAGCAGACTCTTGAGAGTTCCTTGGACTGCAAGTAGATCCAACCAGTCCATCCTAAAGGAAATCAGTCCTGAATATGCATTGGAAAGGCTGATCCTGGAGCTGAAACTCCAATACTTTGGCCACCTGATGCGAATAACTGACTCATCTGAAAAGACCCTGATGCTGGGAAAGGTTGAAGGTGGGAGGAGAAGGGGATGACAGAGGATGAGATGGTT
>NW_011493791.1:15917-16628 GCF_000754665.1 Bison bison bison | reverse complement strand
ATTTTTTATTTCTTTTGTTCACCATGTCAATCTCTTGTACTTTATTTTTGTTGGTCTCTTTTGACTTTGCTTATGGGTGTATATGTATATGTGTATGTTCCATTATTTTAATTGTTATTTGCCTTATTTTGTAAATGTAACTTGTCTGGGGTTCATCTTTGGTTTCTCAGTTTTGGATATTTGTTTTAATCTTACTTGATGCCATAACAAACCACACGTGGAATCTTCATACCTGACAAGATCTAGCCCTGAGCCTTTGGAGTGGGAGCACTGACTCCAAGACCCTAGATTACAGAAAACTAACCCTAGGAGGTTATCAAATAGTGAGAACTAACACAGAGGAAACCGCTGGAATACAAGACCTGACATCACCCAGCCACCAGTAGCACTCTGTGCAGGATGCCTCATCTAAACAACAACAAAACAAAAATACAAACCAAATCATCAGCAGACGGGATAACCACCTGACTCAGCATTGCCCATCAGAGGAAAAACAAATGAACAAACAAAAACTCAGCTTACACAAACCACTGGACCAAACTTAGGAGGGCAGAAACCAAAAGGAAGAAAGAATTCAACCTTGAAGTCTGGGAAAAGGAGACCTCAAACACAATAAGTTAAAAAAAATAATGAAAAACAAACAAGGGAATACAAACAAGAGAAATATGGTCTGAATGCCAAAAGCCCTATTGCATATATAAGGTAGGAAGA
>NW_011493791.1:12150-12504 GCF_000754665.1 Bison bison bison | reverse complement strand
TATGTAAAATAGATAGCCAACAGGAATTTGCTGTATGGCTCAGGAAACTCAAGCAGGGGCTCTGTATCACCTACAGGGGTGGGATGGGGAGGGAGATGGGAGGGAGGTTCAAAAGGGAGGGGATATATATATATATTCCCATGTCTGAGTCATGTTTAGGTTTGATAGAAAACAACAAAATTCTATAAAGCAATTATCCTTCAATTAAAAAATAATTGACAGGAGCTATGCTATAGTACAGGAGACAGAGATTAAGACCATCCCCATGGAAAAGAAATGCAAAAAAGCAAAATGGCTCTCTGGGGAGGCCTTACAAATAGCTGTGAAAAGAAGAGAAGCAAAAAGCAAAGGAGA
>NW_011493791.1:11296-12050 GCF_000754665.1 Bison bison bison | reverse complement strand
TATGATCCCTATCAAATTACCAATGGCATTTTCACAGAACTAGAACAAAAAATTTCACAATTCATATGGAAACACAAAAGACCCCGAATAGCCAAAGCAGTCTTGAGAAAGAAGAATAGAGCTGGCGAAATCAACCTTCCTGACTTCAGATTATACTACAAAGCTACAGTCATCAAGACAGTATGGTGATGGCACAAAAACAGAAACACAGACCAGTGGAACAAGATAGAAAGCCCAGAAATAAACCCATGCACCTATGTGTACCTTATTTTTGACAAAGGAGGAAAGAATATACAACAGGGCAAAGAGCCTCTTCAATAAATGGTGCTGGGAAAAGTGGACAGCTACACATAAAAGAATGAAATTAGAACACTTCCTAACACCATACACAAAGATAAATTCAAAATGGATTAAAAACCTAAATGTAAGACCAGAAACTGTAAACAACCCTTAGAGGAAAACATAGGCAGAGCACTCGATGACATAAATCAAAGCAAGATCCTCTCTGACCCACCTCCTAGAGTAATGGAAATAAAAACAAAAGTAAACAAGTGGGACCTGATTAAACTTAAAAGCTTTTGCACAGCAAAGGAAACTATAAGCAAGGTGAAAAGACAACCCTCAGAATGGGAGAAAATAATAGCAAATGAAACAACTGACAAAGGATTCATTTCCAAAATATACAAGCAGCTCATACAACTCAATGCCAGAAAAACAAACAACCCAACCAAACAGTGGGGAAAAGACCTAAACA
>NW_011493791.1:10583-11196 GCF_000754665.1 Bison bison bison | reverse complement strand
GGTCAGAATGGCCACCATCAAAAAGTCTACAAACAATAAATGCTGGAGAGGGTGTGGAGAAAAGGGAACGCTCTCGCGCTGTTGGTGGGAATTGGTGGGAATGTAAATTGATACAGCCACTATGATTCCTTTATTTTTTTTATTTTTTATTTTTTTGAGATTCCTTTATTTTTTTATTTTTTATTTTTTTGAAATTCCTTTAAAAACAAGGAATAAAACCACTGTATGACCAGCATTCCCACTCATAGGTATATATCCTGAGGAAACCAGGGTTAAAAAAGACACATGTATTCTACTGTTCATTGCAGCACTATTTACAGTAGCTAGAACGTGGAAGCAACCTAGACATCCATCGACATATGAATGGATAAAGAAGCTGTGGTACGTATACATGATGGAATATTAATAAGTATAAAAAGGAACACATTTGAGGCAGCTCTGATAAGGTGGATCAACCTAGAGCCTATTATACAGAGTAAAGTGAGTCAGAAAGAGATAAATATCATATTCTAATGCATATATACAGAATCTAGAAAATGGTACAGAAGAATTTATTTACAGGGCAGCAGTGGAGAAACAGACATAGAGAATAGACTTATGGACATGGGGAGAG
>NW_011493791.1:7486-7963 GCF_000754665.1 Bison bison bison | reverse complement strand
GGGGTAGGAGGAAAAAGGGATGACAGAGGATGAGATGGCTAGATGGCATCACCGACTTGTTGGACGTGAGTTTGAGTGAACTCCAGGTGATGGATGGACAGGGAGGCCTGGCGTGCTGCGATTCATGGGGTCGCAAAGAGTCAGACACAACTGAGCGACTGAACTGAATTGAATGAACTGATGCTATCTAGCTGCCATTTAATGTATCAGAGAGCTGCTTTATTTTTTTAATTATTTATTTATGGGTGTGCTGAGTCTTTGTTGCTATGCCTGGGCTTTCTGGGCTTTCTCTTGTTGCACGGATGGGGCTGCTCTTCATTGCACTGTGCCAACTTCTCATTGCAGTGGTTTCCCTTGTTTTTGGAGCAGGGCTCTTAGAGCACATGGGATTTAATAGTTGTGTCATGTGGGCCCAGTAGTTGCAGTTCCCCAACTCTAGAGTGGGGGCTCGGTAGTTGTGGCCTACAGGCTTAGTTT
>NW_011493791.1:6064-7386 GCF_000754665.1 Bison bison bison | reverse complement strand
GGAAGATCCCCTGGAGAAGGGAAAGGCTACCCACTCCGGTATTCTGGCCTAGAGAATTCCATGGACTATATAGTCCATGGGGTCACAAAGAGTCGGACACAACTGAGCAACTTTCACTTAGTCTGGGTGCCAGCATCCATACTAATGCTATAATAAGCAGAGCCCTATCACCCCAGGTAACAGCATCTACTCCTTTTGTTTTTGGCCCTGCTATCTCTGTTACTCAGTTACTCAGTGTGCAACTGCAACAGGCTTCTTATTCACATTGGTGGAAGTGCACTGCAGACTGGTTGCACCAGTTACAATATAGTCTTGATGAGGAATGCAGCATTTGTAGGATTACTCTTCACTCCTGCTACATGGGCATCTAGTGGAACAATTGTTACATAATCAATTGCTCTTTTCAACCATAGTGGACAGTCCACTGGTAGGGTTTGAACTGTGCTTTCTAATGGAGAAGCACAATATTGGATAATGGAGAAGAAGATTGATTTTGAGATTCTAATTTGATTGACTCATCCAAATATGACTTCCTTCTCTTTTTGGAGATTAGTAGTATTGAAGAATGTGATAGAAATTAAATCTAAACTGCTACTTCTGATTTTGCAGTTTTAGGTTTAGAACCAAGGAATGTTTGAGGGGGAAAGTTACAACCTTCTGAGAATGAGTAGTCTAGAGTCTAGACAAATTGGCCTCTAGTAATAATAGAGTTACCCTGAAGTGTTTTGTTCAACTTGCTTAATGCTTGTATTTACCAAGTATATATTTTTTCACAATCTGTTGCTATGTTCTGTTTTCCTTTTTAAAAATAAAACTTCCTAAATGAAATTGATCAGGAGGTACAATAGAACAGAAAAGAACATTTTTTTTGCAGTAGTATAAAATTTTAGAGAATATTAAAATAATGATGCAGTAATAAAGTGAGTTATATGGCATAGTTGGGAGATGGTAAAATATTTAGGCTAGTAGAGACATCTTACATGCATGGGTTATAGTTTCTAAATAAGTAGGATTCAGTAAAATACATTTAACCTAACTGGAAATTATTAGAAGAGATTTAGGATCTTACTAAAGCAAAATGCAACTAATAAAGAGTACTGGTTTATAAGCCATATAAGCATGGTTTTATTGTAGATGCCTCAGATATTTTTTTTCTCACCAACATTATTTGACAATTTATTCTTTTTTTTCCCCCAGTGGACTGTGAAATTTTCCAGTTTTTATTTTTATTTTTGTACTTTACAATATTGTGTTTGTTTTGCCATACATCAACATGAATCCACCACGGGTGTACACATGTGTACCCCATCTTGAACCCCCCT
>NW_011493791.1:4095-5964 GCF_000754665.1 Bison bison bison | reverse complement strand
TAGTATACTGTATTGGTGTTTTTCTTTCTGGCTTACTTCACTCTGTATAATCGGCTCCAGTTTCATCCACCTCATTAGAACTGATTCAAATGTATTCTTTTTAATGACTGAGTAATACTCCATTGTGTATATGTACCATAGCTTTCTTATCCATTCTTCTGCTGATGGACATCTAGGTTGCTTCCACGTCCTGCTGAGTGAGATATTTAAGCATTTTACTTTATGGTATATTTTTTTAAATTACATATTCATAGTCATGATTTCAGAGCTTTTAGAATCAACCAAAAAGGTAAAGTATTTTTATAATTACAGATAATAGAGAAATAACTTACTTATCATTTGTAATAGTGGTTATTGAACCAATTTTAATTGATTGGTTTGGCATTGTAGGATACAAAGATATGAAGTAGAGCATTAAAATCATTGTGATGCTGGAATAGTTGGTCACTGTCTTGGGGCATTATTTTAATTATGCAGAAATGAATTTTTGATACTACAAATAATACATATCTGTTATCAAAAAAATAGCTACAAAATAAATGTTTGAGTCTTGGCTCTGATATTTACTAGTTCTCTGACCTTGGAAAAGTTACTCTAATCTCTTAATATTCGGTTTGCTCATCAATAAGTGCTCAACATTTTACCTTGTAGGGTTATTGTGAGGATTGGGCATGTTAAGTGAATATAAATAAAGTAAATGCTTAGAACCCTGTCTGACATGCATGTAATAGGTACTCAATAAATAGTAGCTATGTTTGTTATTTTTATGAAAGTATACATTTCCCTGCAGTATTAAATATGTTGGATATTATCCCTTTTGTTTGTATTTTAAGCTTTGGTAGTTTAACACTGAAAATAGTATCATAGCATCGTGTTCATCTACATTTTCTTTAATTATTAGTAAGACTGACTTCTCTTCAAATTATTGATTAATTGTACTTGTGTTCTTTTGGTATATGTTTGTGTGGGGAGGAGAGTGGGAATTGAATGAATTCCCTTTTCCCTTTTTGTATCTTTTGTTGCTCAGTTTCTTTTTTTTTTTTCCTTTTTTGGCCATACTGCGTGGCATATGGAATTTTAATTCCCTGACCCAGGATTGAACCTGAGCCCTCAGCAGTGACAGCATGGAGTCCTAAGCATTCAACCACCAGGGATTTCCCTGCTCAGTTTTCTAATATAGTGCTTATCTTTTTTCTTGTTTATATGCAGTTGCAATATCTTAACTCTGATATTTGTATAAGAAGTATTTTCATACCTGTGATTTCTGTTGGTGACAAAAATCACAGGTAATGCTAACCTTTGTAATTTGTTGCCTACCTTTATAATTAAGGGAAATGCTCAATTTCTGCTAGACATTAGTGAAGAGAGATGTAATTCCCCCCCCAAAATAATTATTTTCCCCCATTTGTTTGTTTTATTTTTCTTAGAACTTTATGGATATTAAAATATTTTAAATTTTTAAATTAAGCTTTTTATTTTGATATAGATTCTCATGCAGTTGTATGAAAAAATACAGAGACCCCACCCACATCCCCTTTGTCCATTTTCTTCTGGTGGTAACATATTGCAAAACTACAGTACAGTATCAGAACCAGGATGTTAATATTGGTAGTCAAGATATAGAATAGTTCTCACTACTACGATTCCCCATTTTACCCTTTGATAGCAACACCTACTTTTCTACTGCTCCCATACTCTTTAATCCTGGCAGCCATTAATCTGTTCTTCATTACTATGATTTTGTCATTGCAAAAATGTTGTATGGGGCTTCTGTGGTGGTGCAGTGGATAAGAATCTCGGGACACAGGTTCGATCCCTGGTCCAGAAGATTCTACATGTCGCAGAGCAACTAAGCCTGTGTGCACCACA
>NW_011493791.1:1715-2877 GCF_000754665.1 Bison bison bison | reverse complement strand
TTTTTTTTTTTTTTTTTTTTTTTTTTTTGCTAAGGCTATTTTTTCTTGTGTTTTAAGTGTGTTCATAATTTCTTCTTGATGCATTTTTATCATGGATGCTTTAACATTTGTCATCTTGGTATTGTCTTTTAAAATTCCATCTAAGATCTTTCTGGTTCTTGGTGGGATGAGTGATTTTTAACTGAAACTTGGACATATTATGAGACTCTAAATCAGATCAAAGATTTTTGCTTTAGCTGGGTTTATTTGTCATAATAAAGAATGTGTTACATGTGTTACTGTAATGTGGGAGTAGAACTTTGTTTTCCCCAGTTCGTCTCCATTGCTACCCGAGCCAAGTTCTGCTAGTTCTTGCTGGGCAGGAGTGGGAGTTCCTGCTTCTGATGTGGTTTCCACTGACACTGTGAGGACATGGTTCATTAACTGCTGGCAGAGATGACATCCTGGCTCCCTACTTGACCTCCTCTGATACTATCCTGGCTGGGATGTTGAGACACCTCACTGTAGCTTCACAGTGGCAGAAGTTTAGGCTCCTCGCTTACTGTTCTCTGGGATAGGTAGGTTGTGGGGCCACACATTTTTTCTGTGATGTTTGGTTACTGGAGAGTGGTTATTGTCTAAAAGTTTTCTTATTGCTCTGTCTCTTCCTTTGTCTTTTGTCTAAAGAGCAGGCTTTTGTTGGGTTTTGTTTTTCTATACCCATTGTTGTTTCTTGCTGGCCAGCCTGTCTGACTCCATGCCTGGGAAGTATGAGACAGAAAGAAAACCTATGGAATTCGTTACTACAGTGTTTCTTGGGTCTCAAGATCCCTAGCTGATCTGCCTTCTTCTCTCCACCTTTCGGTGTTTTCTTGTTTGTTTTATATATAATGTCCAGGGGTTTTAGCTGTATGTAGGAGGAGGAATAGGGAAAAGTACATTTTCCTGGAAATGGAAATCCTTAAGATTTAAATTTTCATGTTTTCAAATCTCTCATTCTTCTGAATTTCTCTCTCTGGACTTCTTTGTATAGACATTTTTCATCTTAAGATTTAATTCTTTTTGTTCTTTTGTGGTTTATATTTTTAGGAATTTCTTGCCTTCCTACTGATTACTTGAACATCTTTAGGAATCTGATTTTTTCTAAATGATCAGTGAATTAAACCATCGTATTTAATTAAAT
>NW_011493791.1:0-1615 GCF_000754665.1 Bison bison bison | reverse complement strand
AGAAAATTGTGATATTGAACTCTTCCTCTTGTCCAGTAGAGGCGATTTTCGCCCCCTCTCCCAGAGGATGTTTGGCATTATCTGGAGACAATCTTTTAAAATAATATTATTTATTTATTTATTTTTGGCCATGTCGAGTCTTATTTGGGGCCCTGGGGCTTCTCTCTAATTATGCACATGAGCTTAGCTGCCACGCTGCATATGGTATCTCAGGTCCATGACCAGGGATCAAACTCTCGCCCCCTGCATTGGAAGGTGGATTCTTAACCAGTGGACCACCAGGGCGGTCCCTCTGGAAACATTTTTGGTTTTCCAAACTGTGTAAGTGTTCCTGCATCTAGTGAAGCCCAGGGATGCTGCTAAATACTTTGCAGTGCACATAAAGGAAATTTTTACTGTCCTTGACACACAACACTTTTGACACCAAATATGTGGGGGTTCTTCCCATACCAACTAATTCTCTCAACTCTCCAGACTCCATCTGGGTATTCTACAGTTCAGTTATGATGCTCACCACCTCAAAGAACTCTGGAAAACACTTGACTTACAATTTCTGGTTCATTATATATGCTGCAGTTTAGGAACAGCCAAATAGAGAGATGCTGTAAGGCTGAGTATGGGGGAGCAGCACAGATCTTTCGTGTCCTCTCCAGGCACCAACACCGTCCTAGCACCTACACCAACCCAGAAGCTCTCCAAACCCCTTCCTTTAGGGTTTTGATGGAGGTTCCATTATGTTGGCATGAGTGATCAAATCTTTTGCCTCTGATGATTAGACTCAGTCTCCAGTTCCTCTCCTCTCCAGGGAGGTCAGAGGGTTAGGCTAAAAGTTCCAACCCTCTAATCACTTTGTTGGTTCCTCTGGTAACCAGCCTCTCAGCCTGAGGGGCTTTCTAAAGTTCACCTTTTTAACATAAATCAGATGTGGTTGAAACCTTTATTGCTCTTGGAGCTGTTTCTGGAACTGTGAAGAAAACTCAAATAAGCTTCTGTCTCTCTCATTACTTAGGAAGTTACAAGGGGTTTAGGATCTTTGTCCCAGAAAGGGGACAAGACCAAATATACATGCCTTATATCTTACCATGGGACAGCCCTCTGCCATAAAGAATTATTGGGTCCAATGTCACCAGTGCCATGTTGAAAAACTCTGCTGTAGTCCTATGATTAGGAAAATGAGACTTTGTTTTTTAAAAGAAGAGCTATTGGTTTTGCATTATTTATTTAGTAACTGGCCCGTATTACTGAAACCTCTTCAATAAAGAGTAAGGCTTTAGCTTGAAAGCAAGTCTTATTAAATGGTATTTGTTTCCTTAGTTACCTCTGGGTATGTGATTTAAGGTCAGGCTCCTGAAATTATGCCAGTATCCGAGACACATGATCAAGATTTTAAAATATGGGCATAAATCAAGTGTAAATTTAATTAGTGCTAGTGAAGAGGTTTAAGTAATGCAGCCAGTTACAAAATAAATAATGCAAAAACCAATAGCTTTCCCATGTTTAAGCAGTAGTAATTGGGAAATATAATGGAGGAAGTTCCCATTAACAATTTCAACCAAAAGTATGAAGTACCTAAGAGTGAACTTTAAAAATGTGCATAACCTATATGAAGATGACC
>NW_011493790.1:17443-17893 GCF_000754665.1 Bison bison bison | reverse complement strand
AGATCTACACTCTTTCCCGCTCTCTTGCTGTTCCTCCTAAATGTTTCCTCTGTAGCTGCATAAGCTGGCAGGCAGCCTGAGATGGAACCCTCCTCAGAAGACCCCCACCTCTACTGGACCACCCGGCTCCTGGGACTCACTAGCCTGCTCCTCAGTGAGTAGCCTGGGCTCTTTGTGGCAGGGGGCAAGATACAGGGACCCCTTCTCTCTCTGATGTCTTAAGTTGTGTTGAGGCTGGGACCCCTGATTGGAGGCAGCCTTGGCTAGAGTAAGGGATCCATTACTAGGGAGGTGAGGTCACTACTGCTTCAATAACAGGGAAGCCAAGAGATCCTGGAGCTACTTGGGGAGAGGAATAGAGAGAGATACAGAAGCAGCTTCTGGGGACCAAAGGAGTGGGAACAAGGTCCCCTTGACCTGACGGAGGGAATGTAACAGGCTCTGACACTG
>NW_011493790.1:12227-13315 GCF_000754665.1 Bison bison bison | reverse complement strand
ATTTTTTTGTACAGTTCTTCTGTGTATTCTTTGGCACCTCTTAATATCTTCTGCTTCTGTTATGTCCCTACCATTTCTCTCCTTTTTTGAGCCCATCTTTGCATGAAATGTTCCCTTGGTATCTCTAATTTACTTGAAGGGGTCTCTGGTTTTCCCCATTCTATTATTTTCCTCTATTTCTTTGCATATATCACTGAGGAAGGCTTTCTTATCTCTCCTTGCTATTTTTTGGAATTATGCATTCAAATGGGTATATCTTTCCTTTTCTACTTTGCGTTTCACTTCCCTTCTTTTCACAGCTATTTGTAAGGCCCTCTCAAACAGCCATTTGGCTTTTTTGCATTTATTTTTCTTGGGTATGGTCTTGATTCCTGTCTCCTGTACAATGTCATGAACCTCTGTCCATAGTTCATCAGGCACTCTGTCTATCAGATCTAGTCCATTAAATCTATTTCTCACTTTCAGTGTATAGTTATAAGGGCTTTGATTTAGATCATGCCTGAATGGTCTAGTGGTTTTCTCCACTTTATTCAGTTTAAGTCTGAATTTGGCAATAAGCAGTTCATGGTCTGAGCCACAGTCAGGTCCTGGTCTTGTTTTGGCTGACTGTATAGAGCTTCTCCATCTTTGGCTGCAAAGAATGTAATCAATCTGATTTTGGTGTCGACCATCTGGTGATATCCATGTGTAGAGTCTTCTCTTGTGTTGTTAGAAGTGGGTGTTTGCTATGACCAGTGCATTCTCTTGGCAGAACTCTATTAGCCTTTGCCCTGCTTCATTCTGTACTCCAAGGCCAAATTTGCCTGTTACTCCAGGTGTTTCTTGACTTCCTACTTTTGCATTCCAGTCTCCTATAATGAAAAAGACATCTTTTTTTGGGTGTTAGTTCTATAAGGTCTTGTAGGTCTTCATAGAACCATTCAACTTCAGCTTCTTCAGTGTTACTGGTTAGGGAAAAGACTTGGATTACCGTGATATTGAATGGTTTGCCTTAGAAATGAACAGAGTTCATTCTGTCGTTTTTGAGATTGCATCCAAGTACTGCATTTCAGATTCTTTTGTTGACTATGATGGCTACTCCATTTCTT
>NW_011493790.1:9125-12031 GCF_000754665.1 Bison bison bison | reverse complement strand
TGTCCTATCTTTTTGCCTTTTCATACTGTTCATGGGGTTTTCAAGGCAAGAATACTGAAGTGGTTAACCATTCCCTTCTCCATTGGAGCACTGCTTTGCTGTAGCCATGAAGAGATATTCCGCATCGAAGGTAAGAGAAACCCAAGTAAGACGGTAAACGCTGAGAGAGGGCATCAGAGGGCAGACAGACTGAAACCACAGTCACAGACAACTAGCCAATCTGATCACATGGACCACAGCCTTGTCTAACTCAATAAAACTAAGCCATGCTGTGTGGGGCCACCCAAGATGGATGGGTCATGGTGGAGAGGTATGACAGAATGTGGTCCACTGGAGAAGGAAATGTTGAGGTAGGTTCCTTCTATGCCCATTTTTTGAAGAGTTTAATCATAAATGGGTGCTGAATTTTGTCAAAGGGTTTTTCTGCATCTGCTGAGATTATCATATGGCTTTTATCTTTAAATTTGTTAATATGATGTATCACACTGATTGATTAGTGTTCATTGAAGAATTCTTGCATCCCTGGAATAATCCCAACTTGATCATGGTGTATGAGCTTTTTAATGTGTTGTTGAATTCTATTTGCTAAAATTTTGTTGAGGATCTTTGCATGTATGCTCATCAGTGACATTGGCCTATAGTTTTCTTTTTGTGTGTTGTCTTTGTGTGATTTTGGTATCAGGGTGATAGTGGCCTCATAGAATGAGTTTGGAAGTGTTCCTTCCTCTGAAAGTTTTTGAAAGAGTTTTAGAAGGATAGGCATTAGCTCTTCTCTAAATGTTTAATAGAATTCTGTGAAGCCATCTGTTACTGGGCTTTCATTTTTTGGGAGAATTTTGATCACAGCTTCTATTTCAGTGCTTGTAATTGTGTTGTTCATAATTTCTATTTCATCCTGCTTCAGGCTTAAAGATTGAGTTTTTCTAAGAATCTGTCCATTTCTTCCAGGTTATCCGTTATATTGCCATATAGTTGTTCATAATAGTCTTTTATTATAATCCTATGTATTTCTGCATTGCCTTTTAACATCTCCTTTTTTATCTCTAATTTTGTTGATTTGATTATTCTCTCTTTTTTCTTGATGAGTCTGGCTAAAGGTTTGTCAATTTTGCTTACCTTCTCAAAGAACCAGCTTTTAGTTTTATTAATCTTTACTATTATTTTTTTCATTTCTTTTTCATTTATTTCCACTTTGATCTTTATGATTTCCTTCCTTCTGCTAATTTTTGGACTTTTTTGGTTCTTTTTCCAGTTGTTTTAGGTGTAAAGTTAGGTAGTCCATTCAAGGTTTTTCTTGTTTCTTGAGATAAGATTGTATTGCTATGAACTTCCCTCTTAGAGCAGCTTTTGCTGCATCCCATGGATCTTGAGTTGTCATCAATTTGTCATTTGTTTCTAGGAATTTTTTGATTTGACAAATGGCAGTTACAAAATCAGGAAAGTAATCATTTAAATAATGGAATATACACATATACATATACACCCCTAAGCAAAATCAAAACAAACAAAAATAAAGTACAATAGACTGACCTGGTGAACAAAGGAAACCAAAAATGATATCTACCAGTTAAGAACACAACTAACTGAAGCAGACACTGGAAAAAAAAAGCCAAAGCAAGGTGCCCCTGGATTTCACTTGTGAAACCCCCTTGGCTCCACCCTCGATGCATGACTCAGCAGTATTGCTTTCCATGGCTGCTTGAGTTTCCCCGCAGGCATTTCCCACCACAACCTGCTGCCTCATGTCCCCTAGGTTTGCCTCTCTGCAGTCAGCAGCAGCCCTCACCCTGGGATTGCTCCACAATCCCTGCACTCCAGCTCCCAGACACTGTGCCTTCTGGGGGACCTGTGTCCCTGTCTGGGGTATGACTGTGCCAAGGACTGTCTGATTCTCCTTCCATTTAGGCTGCCACAGATCAGCTGTTTCACTCTCAGCCTTAAATGTTTCTCCTCTTACCCGGATAATTGCCCTGATATGGGGTCAGACCCCTGCTTCATTTCCCCCAACCACTGAGGGCGGGTCCAGTCCCACTGTCCCCCCCCCCTAGTTCCTTCATCCTACCGAGTTTTTCATGCTTCCATATATGCTTTTCCAGTGGCCAGGCACTCCTGTCTGCTCTCAGGTGGTGTTCTGCAAGCACTTCTGTGTCTGAAGGTGCTTTCCTGATGTATCTGTGGAGGGAGATGTGCTCTGCATCCACCTACTCTTCTGTCATCTTGTTCTCTGTATATCTCATTTATGACTTCATCACAGATTATGTGTTTATAGTGAAATTAAATAAAAATTGATGAGAAATAATAAGACCCAGTGAAGTATCAATTCTGAAGAAAGTTTGGAAAACTTTTATTGTTTTAATTTTTGGATTTAGTAGCTCAGTCATTATATGAACTTTTCGGAGTTATACAAAATTCAGTGGATTAGAGAGCATTTGCAAACATTCATTCTATGTTGCTTCAGTTGTATCTGACTCTTTGTGACCCTATAGACTATAACCCTCCAGGCTTCTCTGTCCATGAGATTCTCTAGGCAAGAATACTAGAGTCCACTGCCATGCCCTCCTTCAGGGGATTTTCCTGACCCGGGGATCGAACTCATGTCTCTTAAGTCTCCTGTATTGGCAGGCCAGTTCTTTACCACCAGTGCCACCTGGAAAGCATTTGTAAACAGATGTTTTGAAACAACAATGAACTTTGCATGACATTGCATCCTGTTTGATTAAGTACCTTTGTGTCAACAGTAAAATGTAAGCTTTCTCTTCTGTCAATTTTATTTCACTAGAGAGATATGTTAGGTTATTTTGTTTTTCCTATAGTTCCTGAGACTCAAAGGTTACATAAGAAAGACAGACAGACATGTAGAGATGGTGGAGAGAGAAAGGGGGAGAGAATGGTGGAGGGGAGAGACA
>NW_011493790.1:4649-7646 GCF_000754665.1 Bison bison bison | reverse complement strand
GCAGTCAGAGGCCCACCCAGGCAAATCTTGACATGCTGGAAGAAGGAGATTGTTTTTCCTTTCAGGATAAAGTTATTCTGTGGCACTTTCCCTGTCCTACCTTGGTCTCCTAAAGGGCAGAGGGTATCAGGTCCCTGGAATGTAAGCCTCAAGGTGGAAAGTAAGCTCTGGAGCAATTGGCCCTGAGGGTAATGTGCCAAATGGTCACAGTTCTGCACTAAAGTGTCTGAGTAAGGCCCACTGCGATCTCTCAGAGACTCTTTGGGAAGTGCTGACTTGGTGGCATGGACTGCAGAGTTCACTAAATGCTCACTTGCTCCCTCTCATATTCGAGTCGCTGGCAGTTAGCCAGGGCCTTGTGACCAGTGCTGGCAAAAAAGCAAAAACAGAAATCACACTATTTCTGGACAGAAGCAGGAAAACTCTTGGGTGATTCTCCTGTCTCCCCTCCCTGCTGGGGCGTTGGGAGCCTGTGAGGATGCTGAGTTCCATGGTGCAGCTACAAGGAGGTGGCACCTCCTCCATGTGTGATAGGACTTCTCTCTCTCTCTCTTTTGGGACCTGGGGTGGGTGATATAAACACCCCTTGTTCTAAGACCCTGAGGTATTATAACTGTTTTTTGCATAGCACAGTCTATCTGTCCTGACTACTACACTGCCTGTAAAGAACAGGAAGGAGAGCAGCCTTCATATTTGTATTAGGTGTCTACTGATGTACAACCTGTCACCCCAAAACGTAGTGCCTTAATCATCACCCAATATGGTTTCAGAGTTTCCATGGGTCAGGGCTTAGGGGTAGTTCAGCTGGGTCCTCTCTGGCTCAAAGTGTCCCCAACTAAAATCAAAGTTTTGGCTGGGGCTGCATCAGCCCTAGGGTCATCTGAGAAGGATCTGCTTCTAAGCTTACTTGTGCAATTAATGATGGGAGGCAGTTTCTGTGCTTGTTGAGTTGAGGGCCTCAGTTCCTCCCTGGCTGTGGGCCAGAGGCTCCCTCAGTGCCTTGCCATGTGGGCCCCTCCTTAGGGCAGCTGACAAAATGATAGCTGGGTTCCTCAGAGTGAGAAAGAAAGAGGGTGAAGGAGAGAAAGAGTGTGTGTGCAAGGAAGAGGGACATCACAGTCTTGTGTAACCTAGTATCATGCAGTGACATCCATCTGTGTCCATATTCTATTCCTTGGAAGAAGATTACTAGGTGCAGCCCATATTCCAGGGAAGAGGTGTCAAAAGAGTGAGAACAGGAGGAAGGGGGGTCTTTGGAAGACACTTTGGGAGCTCCTTCTACAATTTCACACTTATATGTACCTGAAAACGTGATTCAGACCATGATCTGACATAATTCACACACATCAATATCAGCCAAGCAAGGAAAATCTGGGTTAGCAAGTTTAAGTAACTTGTTCAAGATTAGGCACCATGACAACCAGGATTAGATTCCAGAATTATTTCAAATTCATTGTACTTGCATTCCAAGAATCAGGAGAGTATATTGGTTGGATTTCATGAAAAAGATAAGTTCTGTTGCTTTCTGTTTTCTTGTTAACTGAAAAATTACTCACAGTTTCCATCTCCATTGTCCTAGGCATCTGCAGCACAGTGGCCCATAGTTCTGGACCACATGGTTCTGAGGCTCCGGATTCTGCATTTGTTCCCATGTATGGGATACAAGGAGGTTCTGTGTTGTTTAATGGGATCAAGAAGCAAGAAGCTGACCCAGAGGAGGTCTTATGGAGCTTTGGTCCTCTGTCAAACTACAGAGTCCTGCTGCAAGTCCGCCATTGGGCAGACAACTTAACCTGGGTCATCCTCCAGGACAAGTACCAGCAGAGGGTCCATGTGCCCAATGTGACATCCCTGAAAATTGAGAACCTGACCCAAGAGGACAGTGGGCAGTACCGGGCACAAGCCAGCTTCACTGGAGGAAGAGAACTTACCCAGGTTTTCCACCTCACTGTCTATGGTAAGTGATACCTCCTCACCCCACCCTAAGGCTTCCCTCCTGCTTTTGTGCTAGGAGTTTCACACAGGCCCCATTTTTCAGGATCCCTTCAAGATACCAGTCTTCATATCCTATTTACTCATTCAGAATTAGGATAAGTAGGTTTACCAGACATGAACAGATCTGAGATTCAAACCAGGGATAAAATCATTTCAGTGTTTTGGAAAAGGAGATAGAAAATTTGGGGGTAAGTGCATTTATCATCAGTTCAGTTCAGTTCAGTTCAGCCACTCAGTCATGTCTGACTCTTTGTGACCCTATGGACTGTAGTATGCGAGGCTTCATTGTCCATCATCAACTCCCAGAGGTTGCTCAGACTCATGACCAAAGAGTGGATGATGCCATCCAGCCATCTCATCCTCTGTCTTCCCCTTATCCTGCTACCTTCAGTCTTTCCCAGCATCAGAGACTATTCTGATGCTGGGAAGAGTCAGTTCTTTGTATCAGGTGGCCAAAGTATTGGAGCTTCACCTTCAGCATCAGTCCTTGAAATGAATATTCAGGACTGATTTCTTTTACAATTGACTGGTTTGATCTCCTTGCAGTCCAATGGACTCTCAAGAGTTTTCTCCAACACCATAGTTCAAAAACATAAATTCTTTGGTTCTCAGCTTTCTTTATAATCCAACTCTCACATCCATACATGACTACTGGAAAAACCATAGCTTTGACTAGATGGACCTTTGTGGGCAAAATAATGTCTCTGCTTTTTAATATGCTGTCTAGGTTGGTCATAGCTTTGCTTCCAAGGAGTAAGTGTCTTTTAATTTCATGGCAGTGATCACCATCTGCAGTGATTTTGGAGCCTTAGAAAATTAAGTCTGTTACTGTTTCCATTGTTTTCCCATATATTTGCCATGAAGTGATGGTATTGGATGCCATGATCTTAGTTTTTTGTTGTCGAGTTTTAAGCCAGCTTTTTCACTCTCCTCTTTCACTTTCATCAAGAGGCTCTTTAGTTCCACTTCACTTTCTCCCATAAGCTGGTGTCATCAGCATAT
>NW_011493790.1:577-1105 GCF_000754665.1 Bison bison bison | reverse complement strand
GAAACAGTGTCAGACTTTATTTTGGGGGGCTCCAGAATCACTGCAGATGGTGACTGCAGCCATGAAATTCAAAGATGCTTACTCCTTGGAAGGAAAGTTATGACCAAGCTAGGTAGCATATTCAAAAGCAGAGACATTACTTTGCCAACAAAGGTTCGTCTAGTCAAGGCTATGGCTTTTTCAGTGGTGATGTATGGATGTGAGAGTTGGACTGTGAAGAAGGCTGAGTGCCGAAGATTTGATGCTTTTGAATTGTGGTTTGGAGAAGACTCTTGAGAGTCCCTTGGACTGCAAGGAGATCCAACCAGTCCATTCTGAAGGAGATAAGCCCTGGGATTTCTTTGGAAGGAATGATGCTAAAGCTGAAACTCCAGTATTTGGGCCACCTCATACGAAGAGTTGACTCATTGGAAAAGACTCTGATGCTGGGAGGGATTGGGGCAGGAGGAGAAGGGGATGACAGAGGATGAGATGGCTGGATGGCATCACTGACTGATGGAAGTGAGTCTGAGTGAACTCCGGGAGTTG
>NW_011493790.1:0-477 GCF_000754665.1 Bison bison bison | reverse complement strand
GCTGCACTCAATATCCCAGCAAATTTAGACAATTCAGCAGTGGCCAGAGGACTGGAAAAGGTCAGTTTTCATTCCAATCCCAAAGAAAGGCAATGCCAAAGAATGTTCAAACTACCGCACAATCGCACTCATCTCACACGCTAGTAAAGTAATGCTCAAAATTCTCCAAGCCAGGCTTCAGCAATATGTGAACCATGAACTTCCTGATGTTCAAGCTGGTTTTAGAAAAGAAAGAGGAACCAGAGACCAAATTGCCAACATCTGCTGGATCATGGAAAAAGCCTGAGAGTTCCAGAAAAGCATCTATTTCTGCTTTATTGACTATACCAAAGCCTTTGATTGTGTGGATCACAATAAACTGTGGAAATTCTGAAAGAGATAGGAATACCAGACCACCTGATCTGCCTCTTGAGAAATTTGTATGCAGGTCAGGAAGCAACAGTTAGAACTGGACATTGAACAACAGACTGGTTTCAA
>NW_011493789.1:15928-16403 GCF_000754665.1 Bison bison bison | reverse complement strand
AACATGTAGAGGCAGTTTAACCTTAATAGTTGGGACTGGGACTCTGGAGTCAGATTACATGGGTTTGAATATTTCCACCACTGGGCAAGACATGGGGAAAATACTCTGACCTCTCTAAGCCTCAGTTTCTTCCTCTGTAAATGGTGACTCTGTGGTTAAACCTGCTTTTCTGAGAACTAGGATGAAAGGAGGAGGCTTTGGCAAGAGGTGGTCCTTCTTGGGACTTGACTCAATGGGTAAAGCAAGGGAAAACATGGCTCTGATCCATCATCCCACACTTCCATGTTGGGTCTATTGATCTGAAATTAACAAATGATAATAATGAGACCTGTTTCACTGAAGCCTCATTTGCTTTCTACAGTAGCCTCTATTGCCTTTACTTTGCTTCAAATTGGACCACTGTCTTTCTAGTCTTACGAGCACGTTGGTGGTGATGAAAAATTGTAGAACACTATTTGCCATTAATTCCTTGAGT
>NW_011493789.1:15499-15828 GCF_000754665.1 Bison bison bison | reverse complement strand
TGCCTGGAGAATCTCAGGGACGGGGGAGCCTGGTGGGCTGCCATCTATGGGGTCACACAGAGTCGGACACGACTGAAGCAATTTAGCAGCAGCAGCAGCTAGAGAGGGGAGGATTGAGAACTGTGGAACTAGGGTAGGTAGGAGACGAAGACTCACTTTTCACTGTATGATCTTTTGTATAATTTGAACTTGTTACTTTATTTATGTATTACTTTTTTGCCTAAAATACTTCAAATAATTTTTAAAGATTCAAGAAACAAATTAGGAGTTCTTCACTAGGCATGAAATCAGAAGTTCTTATAGAGCTTTTGGCAAAAAAAAAAAAAAAA
>NW_011493789.1:13215-14311 GCF_000754665.1 Bison bison bison | reverse complement strand
GGACCTGAGGAGTTCATCTTTCAGTGTCGTATCTTTTTGCCTTTTCATATTGTTCATGGGGTTCTCATATCCCTAGGTCCCTCCTTCAAATCTGAGTCAGAATCCCCAAGGAGTAGAAACAGAGCTTGTAATTATTATAGCTAATAGCTATTGAGCATTTGCTTGTGTGCCAGATACTATGCTAAGCATTTTACATGTATTATCTCATTTAATCCTCACAAAAACCTTCATAAGAGTTCACTACTACTATTATAACCATTTACAAAGGTCCATGACTATTTGCAGGGGCTTCCCAGGTGGTGCTAGTGGTAAAGAACCCACCTACCAGTGCAGGAGACACAAGAGATGCAGGTTCAATCCTTGGATCAAGAAGATCCCCTGGAGTAGGAAATGGCAACCCACTCCAGTATTCTTACCTGGGGAATCCCATGGAAAAAAGAGCCTGGTGGGCTACAGTCCATAGCATCACTAAGAGTTGGACACGACTGAAGAAACTTAGTGCACACACACAACCATTTTCACTATGTTCCTTGTTAAATATCTATCTTCAATATCCTCCCTTAATCCAGTTGAAAACAAATGCTCTTTTGTATGGCCCAAACTGCTGGGATTTTTTTCCCCTAATCATACCCATTTTGTGACACTGCTTCCTTGGTGGAAATAACAGCCTTTTCTCAGTCCAAGATGCAAGATCCAAGCACACAGACCTGCGTGCTCTATATCATTTCCCTAACTTGCTCAGTGTCCTGTAGAACTCAGTGAGGCTGCTTGGAACATTAGATGTGAAAAGACATTCTCCCTTTTCACTGGCAAAGCATTTAATAAGGAAAGGCAGAGGCCGCGAGACTCTTGAAAGCAAAGAGGTCTTCTTGGTTTTACAGTAGCAATACACATCACATTCCTTAACTGGTTGTTTATAATAGGAAGAACAGGTGACATTTATTGAACACTTTATTATGTTCAGGGGGCTTCCCAGGTGGCTCAGTGAGAAAGAATCTTTATGCCAATGCAGGAGACGCAGATTCAGTCCCTGGGTTGGGAAGATCCCCTGGAGAAGGGAATGGCAACCCACTCCAGTATTCCTGCCTGGGAAATC
>NW_011493789.1:11492-12643 GCF_000754665.1 Bison bison bison | reverse complement strand
TATAAAGAAGTAATTTCTCCCTCTAAAGTTAACATCTTATGAGATTACCCATCACCCAATTCCTTCTCAGGGGTGGAATCCCACTCTTGATATCATCTCCAAAGCCCACATTTCTGCCTTGGTAGGGCAGATAGCCAGATCTTTTAGCCCCAGTAACAAAACAGACATCAGTAATTCTGACATTCTCTGCTTTTCTCAGAGATCCTTCAGTCCTTTCTCCTCCTTTTCACTAAATTCCTTGAAAATGTTCCCCCAGATACATTTCAGTTACCCCAAACACAAAGCCTTCTTCCCAACCACCCATGATCAAATTGCTATTAGTGACAAAAAGAAAAACTCATAGATAGATGATTTTATTTGCAAAACAGAAATGCAGACACAGACGTGGAGAACAAATGTATGGACACCAAGGAGGAGAAGGGGAATGGGATGATCTGGGAGGTTGTGATTGACATGTATATACTATTATGTGTAAAATAGATAACTAATGAGAACCTACTTATAGCTTAGGGAACTCTACTCAATACTCTGTGGTGACCTAAATGGGAAAGGAAAATACCAAAAAAATAGAGGGGGACGACACACACACACACACGTAGCTGATTCACTTTGCTGTATAGTAGAAATGAACACAATGTTGTAAAGCAACTATACTCCAATAAAAATTACTTTTTAAAAAAACCTTAATCAGTACATGTTACTACTTTTTGAGGGAAACACAGGAAACTAAAATATGTTCCCTTACAGCCAACAACTCTGTTCATAGTGGGGAACCAGATATGGCCTGTCTGAGAGAGAGGAAACAGGTAAACAGAATTCTCAGAAGCATAGAAATACTTCCCTCTCAAGCTACTCTCCCTCACATGACTGAGCTGTCAGGGCTAGAAGCAGAGGCGGAAGGTGGGCTAGGTATGAAAAAACTAGCTTTCCCATCAGAGTTAAGCAAAGGGGAATTAGCACCCAGTGCAACCAGAAACTCAAGTGCTCTCTCCATTTTGCTCTCTCACTCTGCAGTTTTTATTCTCACTATTTTTAGACATTTTCTGTGTGGCTCTGACACACACAGGCTCACAAACACATCCTGCTCCATAGCTTCTCTGTCCCTGATTCCACTCTGTCAATATGACTTCCAGTTTGCCAGTGCAACTACA
>NW_011493789.1:10285-11092 GCF_000754665.1 Bison bison bison | reverse complement strand
AGAAATACCATAGATATGGTCTACATTTGCATACAGATCAGAAACTGTTCCATTTTTTGTACATATAATCACAGACACACACACATACCCCAACACCTACATCTCCTATAGGGACATCTCCCTTTTCACAAAAGGATGCTCCTGAAAATCCAGCAAATATGAAAATTTTTATAGGTGAAAGTCAATTTTAACTCTAATTTTAGTGACTTTCTTAAATCATTTTCATGCTTACAAGCTTTTATTACAGTAAATAAAATTTTCTTTGATAGCGGGCACAAAAAAATAAATAAAACATGGATGAAACATGGTAAAACATTACCAAATACTAGTTATCATCATTATTCACTAAGCATGTAGGAGTGATAATGGGTACAATTTTAAGGGCTCTGCTATAAGCCAGTATTACAATATGATTAATCCTTCCTTAATGTAAACATTTATACAAATGGGTTAGAATACATTGAATACAATGTAAGTCTCATTACATTGGAGCAAATCTACTTACATTAGATTGTGATTGCTCTTCATTTCTATTATATCCAAATTGGATTATAAATTTTTTAAAACAAAGATGGGTATGGCATTAAAAGACAAAGATTGAATGAAAGGGGGTTTTAATTCCTTCTCTATTATCAACTGTTTTCTATTGCTCCAAGTTCCTCATATGTATTTAAGTGGTCATAATACCATGCTGCCCATTTAATAATATATGTGAAGACAAAAAGGTCCGTCTAGTCAAGGCTATGGTTTTTCCACTGGTCATGTATGGAATCAGGGACAGAGAAGCTATGGAGCAGGATGTGTTTG
>NW_011493789.1:9026-9850 GCF_000754665.1 Bison bison bison | reverse complement strand
ATTGATTTTATATCCTGTGGCCTTACTAAATTCACTGATTAGCTCTAGTAATTTTGTGATAGTATCTTTAGGGTTTTCTATGTATAGTAGCACGTCATCTACAAACAGAGTTTGACATCTTCTTTTCCAATCTGGATTCATTTTATTTCTTTTTCTTCTCTGATTGCTGTCACTAGGACTTTCAAAACTATGTTGAATAACAGTGGTAAGAGTGGGCACTCTTGTCTTATTCCTGATCTTAGAGGGAAGAAATCAAAGATGACATAAACAGATGGAGATATATTACATGCCCCTTGGCTGAAAGAATCAATATTGTGAAAATTATTATCCTACCAAATGCAATCTACAGATTCAATGCTATCCCTATCAAATTACCAATGGCATTTTTCACAGATCTAGAACAAAAAATTTCACAGTTCGTATGGAAACGATATGAATAGCCAAAGCAATTTTGAGAAAAAAGAATGGAGCTGGAGGAATCAACCTTCATGACTTCAGACTATACTACAAAGTTACAGTCATCAAGACAGTATGGTACTGGCAAAAAACAGATATATAGACCAATGGAACAAGATAGAAAGCCCAGAGATAAACTCACGCACCTATGGGCACCTTATCTTTGACAAAGAAGGCAAGAATATACAATGGGGAAAAGATTGTCTCTTCAATAATTGGTGCTGGGAGAACTGGACAGCTACATGTAAAAGAATGAAATTAGAACACTTTCTAACACCATACACAAAGATAAACTCAAAACTGATTAAAAACCTAAATATAAGACCAGAAACTATAAAACTCTTAGAGGGAAACATAGGCAGACCACT
>NW_011493789.1:7550-8086 GCF_000754665.1 Bison bison bison | reverse complement strand
AGACGGCAGCCCACCAGGCTCCCCATCCCTGGGATTTTCCAGGCAAGAACACTGGAGTGGGTTGCCATTTCCTTCTCCAATGTATGAAAGTGAAAAGTGAAAGTGACGTCGCTCAGTCGTGTCCGACTCTTAGCGACCCCATGGACTGCAGCCCACCAGGCTCCTCCCTCCACGTGATTTTCCAGGCAAAAGTACTACTCAGCCATAAAAAGGAATGCATGTGAGTCAGTTCTAATGAGGTGGATCAACCTAGAGCCTATTATACAGAGTGAAGTAATTCAGAAAGAAAAAAACAAATATCGTATATTAATGCATATGTATGGAATCTCGAAAGATGGTACTAATGAACCTGTTTGCAGAGCGATGGAGATGCAGACATAGAGAACAGACTTATGGACATGGGCTCGGGGCGGGGGAGGAAGTAGAGGGTGGGATGAATGGATAAAGTAGAAGGGAAGCATATACACTACCATATGTAAAATAGATAGCCAATGGGAATTTGCTGTATGACTCAGGGAACTCAAACTGGGGCTCTG
>NW_011493789.1:4402-5665 GCF_000754665.1 Bison bison bison | reverse complement strand
TAAGAGAATAAACCACCACTACCATCTGAGTGGTAAAATACGGCATAAAACTTCTAGAACTACATGAAGCAGAAAGAGCAGTCAATTTTTAAGTAAAATTAAAAATAAAATAAAATTTTAAAAAAGAAATCTCTGTGGCTTAACACAAAATGGTTTAACGATTTGTTTCAATGCTGAGAAATAAACATGAGTGACGTGGATTGTAGGGTCTCATATAAATCGTGGGGTAGGGTGAGAGGAGGGCTCTGCTCCAGGCAGTTATTCAGATATGTGGGCTCTTTCCACTATGTGGCATCTTTTAGGGCCACTGAGCCCTCCACCAGCTCCTATTCATCCAGCAGGCAGATTTTGAAGAGACAGTGAATGGACGAATACAAGTGGCGCTCATCATTTCAGGACACATTTCAGTGGCGACAACTGTAACACAGTCCAATCTAGAGCAGGAGGGCAGGGAAGGGCATGTGGTTCTATGCTTAGGAAGAAGAGGAGACACAGACATCAGTGAGCCCTGGGCACTAACCAGGCCGTGAGGATGGATGAGAGGCCAAACCAAGGGGTGGTAGTAACTGTCCTTTCTCTCATTCCAAAAGGCTGTGTACAATGCTTTTCACTAAGTAGATGCTTAAAGAGCAAAATCTATGATAATAAGAAGTTCCCTGAAATAGTATCTGTTTTTAGAGTAAACGTTGCCAAAATAGATAACCAACGCTCTGGAGAAGACAGAAACAAGTGAAGTGCCTCATGCTAAAAGCTGCCTGACTGAAGGTTTCAGACAAAAGCAAAAAGTGTGAGCAAGTCACTTGGAAAGCTGTAATCACGGACCCTGATTACAGCCATAATAAGCCACAAAGCTCGGAATTTTATCCTGTGTCAAAGCCTCCAGGTATGGATCATTTTTGAATCTCATTTTTATCCTAAACAAAATGTGAGGAGACAACCAGCAAAAGCCAACCAAAAAAGTCAGAGTCCCCTTGATGAATTTTCTCATTTTGCTCTTAAGGGAACACAGACCAGAAGCACTCAGAAAGAACCATGGACATGCAAACCCTAATCTTCCAGAGTGCAAAATATCGACAAACCATATCTACAGTATGCATTGTGGTGTTTTCTTTTGTACATTAAATCCCACTTTTAAAAAAACAATTTCCAGAAAACTATGAAAGTGTTACCGAAGCCAAGCTCACTCTGCTCACTACATGACAGGCCAGTAAGTCGGGAAAAGAGGTGTTGAAGCAAGGAATAGGGAGTGTATTTGGAAAGCCA
>NW_011493789.1:3951-4302 GCF_000754665.1 Bison bison bison | reverse complement strand
GAGGTGCTGGAGCAAAGAATACTGAGTGTATTTGGAAAGCCAGCAGATCAAAAAGAGGCAGATTAGTGTCTCAAAAAAACCACCTTATGGGGTTCTGGATGCCAGTTTCTTTTATAGAACACAGAGAAGGAGGAGGTGAGGAAGTAAAATAAAAAAGCAAATAAGTAAAAAAGTAAAGTAACCTTGCAAATAACTCCTGGAATAGTCAGTCTAGGGTGGTGTAGGGATACTATGTTAACTTCTTCTTTTTGCAGCCATTTCACAGATGGACAAGGTCAGAATAGTACCCTGAACAAAGGCACTTCAGTTTAACATTCAGGCAGAGGGGCAGGGGTCCCTGATGTAGACCAT
>NW_011493789.1:0-562 GCF_000754665.1 Bison bison bison | reverse complement strand
GCAATGAGACAAGAACCGAGGAAGAAGAACCTACCTGACAGTTTCTTAATGTCTTGTTTTCAAAACAGGGCCAAATGGCAAACAAGGTCACAAGGCAATACAGAGGGCATATTCACCCAACTGGCAGAAGAAACAAATCTGGGAGGACTGGTGACAGAAACTAACCCTAATAATCTGTCTGCAATCCTATGAACAATTGGTCAAGTAGAATGCCTTGAGTGCCACCGCATTGCCTCACACTCATGCAGTAGAAAATAATACCCATGCCTACTCACACATGTGCACAAAAGGACAGTCATCCTCACACCACACATGGATAGGTACCCTGCTGCCAAGGCGAGTCCCTAGTGTCTGTGACACAGTAGAGAACTGTTTGCCACTCTGCCTGGCCACCCTTATGTTACATGGCAGCAAGCCCCTTCTGCTCGCAAACCTCCAAAATCCTAGCTGGACCTTGCATGTAAAATCCCTGAGGCTGCCAGGCTTCCAGAGGATCCTGCTATGCACATGGGAGGAAACAGAAGACCAGATGTGCTGGTCACAGAGGCAGAGTGCTCACCTC
>NW_011493788.1:15710-16108 GCF_000754665.1 Bison bison bison | reverse complement strand
GTGAAAAGTGAAAGTGAAGTCACTCAGTCATGTCCAACTCTTAGAGACCCCATGGACTGCAGCCTACCAAGCTCCTCTGTCCATGAGATTTTCCAGGCAAGAGTACTGGAGTGGGGTGCCATCACCTTCTCTGATATAACAACTAGATCTAACAAATATTTATAGAAACTTGCACCCAACAACAGCAAAATATCTATTTTTCTCAAATATCCATGGGATATTCCTCCAGGATAGATGATGTTTTCAGCTAAAACACAAATATCAACAAAGGCTTGAAACTATACAAATAGAGTAGATAAAATTAGTAATCATTAGGAATCAAGGAAATTTAGGAAATCCTAAAATATGTGGAAATTAAACACACTATTATTTATTAAATGAGTCAAATAATAGATCAT
>NW_011493788.1:14748-15610 GCF_000754665.1 Bison bison bison | reverse complement strand
TAAGTCGCTTCAGTCGTGTCCAACTCTGCGACCCCATGGACTACAGCCTACCAGGCTCCTCCGTCCATGGGATTTTCTAGGCAAAAGTACTGGAGTGGGGTGCCATTGCCTTCTCCGAAATACTACTTTAGATCTACACTAAGAAAGCTTTAAAAAAGATTCAGAAGGATATAACTGACTCAAATATCTTCACTGCTTGTCAGAACAAGGTTCATCATTTTTTATATAGAGACGTATAAGCAGACACACAACAAAACAATATTCACAATATTCAGGATACAACAAAATCTAATAGACATGCAACAGTGCAGGAAATTTGTTGGCTAGGGGCTAGAGGGAGGGGAAAATGTGAAATTGTTTTTCAGTGGGTATAGAATTTCAATTATATAGCAGGAATAAGTTACAGAGATCTGTTAAACAACTTACTACCTATAGTCAATAATACAATACATCACACTTAAACGTGTTAACAGGATAGAACTCATGTAAAGTATTCTTACTACATGCAAATCGCACAATTCTTAAGGTGATGAATAGCTCAGTACTCTAACTATGGTACTGATTATAGTTGAATTGATGTATGCATATGTCCAAACTCATGAAGATGCATGCATTAAATGTTAGCAAATTTTAGATTCTATCTCAATAGAGCTTAGAAGGAAATTATAAACATAAAACTATAAACCAAAGTTTCCTTTGACTGCCTAACAAATAACCACAGTCTTTGTTGCTAAAATGACAGAAATTATCTTCTTAAAAGTCTTTGATTGGGGCTGGTGCACTGGGACGACCCAGAGGGATGGTACAGGGAGGGAGGAGGGAGGGGGGTTCGGGATGGGGAACACATGTATACCTGTGGTGG
>NW_011493788.1:14304-14648 GCF_000754665.1 Bison bison bison | reverse complement strand
AGAATGGACTGGTTGGATCTCCTTGCAGTCCAAGGAACTCTCAAGAGTCTTCTCCAACACCACAGCTCAGGAAAAGAACAAATATCAGAGAAAAACAACTACCTGAGGGGAACAGTAAACAGAACAACTATCATTGTTCACACAAGACTGAGACAATCAGAATAGAAAGAACTCATTGAACAACACCTGAAGCATTCAGTATGAACATAAGGAAGGTCATGACATCAGCTTGAACTTAACTGGTACTATTAAATACTACTTTGCTGCTAAGTCGGTTCAGTCGTGTCTGACTCTGTGTGACCCCATAGACGGCAGCCCACCAGGCTCCCCCGCCCCTGGGATTC
>NW_011493788.1:9522-11978 GCF_000754665.1 Bison bison bison | reverse complement strand
ATTGAAAATCAATCTACCAGTTTCAGCAACCTACAGAACTAAAAAACTCAGAACCCCCCCAGGCAGGAAACATACAAAGAAACTCCATCTAGGCCTATAGGCAGCAGTTCAATGAAAAAGGTAATCTTAAAATTTGTCAGAGAAAAACTAAATACTATACAGATAACAACAATAATAGGAATGACATTATGCTTATCAAAATAAAATAATGGAGGCTAGAAGACAATGGAATTACGTATCTAAAGTGTTGAAAAAATGTAAAGTTAGAATTCTATATACAGCAAAATATCTTTCAAAAGAGACTAAGTGAAAACATTTCCATACACAGAAAAGCCAAAGAATGTGTCTCAAACAGGTGTATACCACAGGAAATGATGAAAAAAAAAAAAATTGCTCTTCAGGCAAAGGGACAGATTGGGAAAAAATGAACAGCAGCAAAAACTATGTAGGTGCATAAAAAACATATATTAAATAAAAATAAAACAATATATGTGTATAGCATAGGCAGTTTGGGGTTCATTATGGGGTTCAAACATATGTATAAATAATATGACACCAAAGTACATATATTGGAAGAATATGGACTTATACTAAAGTTCTTATATTGTGTGGAAACTAGTGGTATATTATGTGAAATTAAATTGCCATTAGTAAAGTATGTATTTTATAATTTTCAGAGAAACCACTAAAAATAACACCAAAAGATATACTTATGATACTGGATGCTTGGGGCTGGTACACTGGGATAACCCAGAGGGATGGTATGGGGAGGGAGGAGGGAGAAGGGTTCAGGATGGGGAACACCTGTATACCTGTGGCAGATTCATTTTGATATATGGCAAAACCAATACAATATTGTAAAGTTAAAAAATAAAATTAAATTAAAAAAATATTAATGGGCAGACTAATAGTGTGGGAGTTGGTAAAGTACATCTGTGAGCATATTTGGCTTCATGAGAAATAACTGGATGATAGTTTGTAGTCTACTTCAGTATGTAGAAACAAAAGATCTAGCTCTGCCCTCCAGTGTATAAAGAATACCAATAGTGCTTTCCAATAAGAAAAGCATGTAAAATTGTATTTATCTCACAAAAGTAGACATTTTTGATCAAATAGGCCACCAATATGCAAGTTTCCGAAAATATCTCCCCTATAGCTGTCATGCCCCTTTTGTAACTTCTATTAACATTGTGAAATAAATCATACCTCACTGTGAAAAAAAGTGAGATGATAAAGCAGAAAAAATGCAACCAATAATCAAGAGAAAATAATTTTAAATAGAAGAAAATCATCAGATAACCCAGATGTGGGATTTAGCTTACAAAGACTTAGCACTTTAAAACAGCAAAAAAAAAATGAAAGTACTTAAAATTCTGTGGGTTGACTGGGTGATTCTACCACTGGATGCAGTGCCAGTTGGGATTGTTCATATGACTTCATTCATTTGAGAGCTTAGCTAGAGAGCTGTGTTTCTCCTCTGTGTCGACTCAGTTTTCATACTGTCTTATCCTCCAGGACTTTCTACATTTATACCCTTGATTTGATCTTAACCCTAGTTAAGGGCTCAGGATTTAATTAATTCCATGAGGCTATTTCTTAGAGAACCATTTGCCAGCTGGAAAAGAAACAAGCGAGAAAATATTTTATTTTCCAAATCAATAAGTTTTATATTAGACATATTTATTCCATATTATGATTGAAAACTAAACAGTTCCTTCTTTAGCTCATCTCTCTCTTCTCATACATTACCATAGCTAAAAGAAGGTAACTGACACTTTTGACTTGATATTTTGATCTCCTGGCTATCACTTTAACCAGTTCTAAAGTTTTGTTAGTTATTTTTTCTACCTTCTAAGTTATCACAAGTGACAATCTTGTCAATGTTATATCAATATATAACAGAAAGCCCTTTTTACAAGGGCAATAGCAATTTCCTCACTGCTCTCTCTGCCTTAAATAACTATTTCTTCACCATTCTTCCAGTCACCCAGTCTAAAAGACAATGGCTTCTATTTCATGTTTTTGTTACAGAAACCACTTCACTTTTAGGGGGAAATTCTATTTCAGTTATCTATTATTGTTTAACAAGCACCACAAAAACCAGTAATTTAAAAGAACAATGGTGTACTATTTCTTAGAAGTCTATAGGTTGACTCAGTAGTTATCCTGTCCTATACAGTATCAGCTGGAATCGCTCTGCATTCAACTGGGAGTAAAACTGAGTCATTTCAGTCTCTTGCACTGTACTTTCTCATCACAGGGTGTCTCATCTCTCAGTGCTTCTCTACATGCCCCCCATAATAGAAACAGCTAGCATGGACTTCCTTAAAAAATAGCAGCTGGTTTCAAAGAGGAAATCCAAAGGCCCTGAATGGTGATTCCCAGAAGTAGCATACGGTTGCTTCCACTGCATTCCATTGGTCAAAAACTTACAAAGACAATCAGGATTCAAGGAG
>NW_011493788.1:8713-9422 GCF_000754665.1 Bison bison bison | reverse complement strand
AACTTTATGGTCATCTGACCATCAATAATGGTTTCAATTCAGTAGGAAAAATAGTCTCTTCAACAAATGGTGCTGTGATAACTGGATATCCTCGTGCAAAGGATGACTGCCAAGAGAACAATGAAGAATGAAACCTCAAGCAAGCTGCCAACCCTACTTCAATCAGAAAAATAGGAAATCCTGTATCTTTCACTCTAACTGTTATCTCTAAGAACAATAAAAGGTTACTACCAATGTTAACTGTTAGTCCAGAAGCATGCCTTTTTCATTAGGTCCATACCAGCAATGAAAATACCAGCTGCAACAACTAAAGGACACATCTTCTGGCCCTGCTTCTTGATCTCCACAAACCTGGTGACAGGGAAACTGTTTTACAGGTAAACCAAAAACCTCCATGATTACGTTTGCCACTTGGAACCACTTTGACTTTTGCTTTTCAAAAATCGTTGACTGTATCTCACTGGTGAATGCTAAAACCAGATAATATATGGAATCTCCAGTTAGAAATGCAATTTTTAACTTTTCAGGCAAAAATGTGTGTGTGAGAGAGAGAGAGATGTATTCAGAGTAACAGTTCACTTTATCCACCATATATTTTTATACAAAAGTCACTGGCATTTTAAAGTGCTGGCAATTAATTCAACTTTTAAAAATATTAATGGGCATTAGTATACTGTATTGGTGTTTTTCTTTCTGGCTTACTTCACTC
>NW_011493788.1:6346-6774 GCF_000754665.1 Bison bison bison | reverse complement strand
AAAAGCAAGAAACTAGAAATAGAAGGAAACATGCTAGAGTTGATAAAGGGCAACTATTAAAAAACAGCTAACGTTATATTCAAATGAGAGACTAAGTGCTCTACTCTTAAATGAGATCAAGAACAAGACAAGAACGTCCATTCTTTCTAAGCCTGTTCAACACTGTACTAGAATTTCCAGCCAGAGTGATCATGCAAGAAAATGAAATATCAAAGCTTCTATATTGGAAATGAACTATTTGCAGAGGACATGATGTTGTATATACTAAGTCCTATGGAATTTACACACGAAAATCTATTAAAACTAATAACTGAGTTCAGCTAGTTGGCAGGATATAAAATCAATATATCTGAAGCAAGTTTATTCTCACAGACGATTAATGAACAATCCAAAAAAGAAATTAAGAGAACAATTCAATTTATAATAGT
>NW_011493788.1:5937-6246 GCF_000754665.1 Bison bison bison | reverse complement strand
ACCTTTGTTGGCAAAGTAATGTCTCTGCTTTTGAATATGCTACCTAGGTTGGTCATAACTTTCCTTCCTAGGAGTAAACGTCTTTTAATTTCATGCCTGCAATCACCATCTGCAGTGATTCTGGAGCCAAGAAAAATAAAGTCAGCCACTGTTTTCATTGTTTCCCCATCTATTTGCCATGAAGTGATGGGACAGTAGCAAATAAATATCAGCAAAATATTAAAATGACAATACATCATGAGTAAGTAGAGTGTGCTCAGTTGTTATACTGTGCTTAGTTGTTCAGTCATGTCTGACTCTTTGTGACCC
>NW_011493788.1:4567-5837 GCF_000754665.1 Bison bison bison | reverse complement strand
GTTTCCAAATCTGTTTGCAGTGTTCTGCAAAACTAGTTTTGAAATATTCATCCAACCTACCAAAAAAAAGAAGCAGCAGCCTTGCACTTCCTGAGTAGTCTTCTGATGGAAAATACCTCTTTATCACATTTTGCATCCAAAATGAACCTATCTTGAGTTATATGCTCTTAGAAGGCAATCTGAAAAATTATTGTTGACGTGTTGTCAACTAACATTTATATTATTAACATAGTGGATAACATCTTCCAGATATCTTTTGCAGGAAAGTCAGAAGGCTTTTAAAACAGCTTTTTCTTATTGGATCCCCTCATAAAAGCCAAGTTACATTAAATTGTAACTCAAGTGAAAGTACTTCCAATGGAAACTCATCTAATAGAGGCCCATTGCCTTCTGTGTGTCTAACATGGTATAGGGATAGAAGTATAAGAAACTAGAAGATTTGATAGTGAATATAGCAGCATAATTCTTTCTCAAATATCAGTTGTCTCAATTATACCATTATCAGGAGCTGGATAGCAGTAACTTCAAAGTTGGGCTCTCAGAAGCGTTGTCTAGAATTCTGGTATCTCAAGCTACTGATTAAAGTGAAACCCATATACTTTCAGTATCTTATAAGCTAAAGACTAAGATAACATCATGTTAGATGACAATTCATAGACCTAAATTGTATTCTTACTAAGGCAGAGCTAGCCCACCTATACATAGAACTACCTATAGGGTTGCCTTTAGGCAAAGCCAAATGTTCCCTTAAAAAATGAATTTTGTCTAATAGTGCTTAGAGAAGAATCCTGTTGTGTTCTCAGAGTTCAGAATCATAGGACATGGAAGACATCATCTTGACCTAGAAGAAGTAAAGGAAAAACCTTCCCATAAACTTAAATCATCCTAGCTTATTACTTTGTTGTAGACAATCTAATTTGAAGTAGCACTTTATTGAAATGATTCTGCCAAGTTGGGTATCCCCAAGTGTTTGAACAAATTAACTTGTTGGGTGGAATTACTGATTTTCAGGTGAACCATTTAAAATATACCAATTGGGAAGCACCCTGTTTCTATGCCAGACTATATTTGACATTTTGATCATAATCAGGTGGAAATGTCTGGTCTCTAAAATACAGATATTGAGATGACCAAAAAGTTCGCTCATTTTTTTCCCACCATAAGATAGCACAGAAAAAACCCAAATAAATGTTTTGGCCAACCCAATACTTGTCAAAAAGGCTTAAAGCATCATTCTCCAGTCAATGAAATATTCAAACAATATACAAAT
>NW_011493788.1:0-786 GCF_000754665.1 Bison bison bison | reverse complement strand
AAGAAGAGAGAAATCTCATGCTCATGAATAAAAGAACATTTTATCAGATGTCAGTTCCTCCTAACTTGATCTATGGATTCAATATAATCCCAATCAAAACTCCACCAATGTATTTTGTATATATCAACAAAGTGACTGTAAAGTTTATATGGAGAGGCTAAAGACTTCAATAGCCAACACAATATTGTAGGGAAAAAACAAATTTGGAAAGCTGATGTCACCCAACTTCAAGAGTTACTAACAGCTAGAGTAATCAAGACAATGTGATATTAGTGAAAGAACAGACATATAGATCAACAGAACAAAGCCCAAGAATAGATCCAGAAAAATATAGTTAACTGATCATTGAAAAAGGAGCAAGAGCAATACAATAGAACAAAGACAGTCAATTCAACAAATGGTGCTGGAACAACTGCACATTCACATGGAAAAAAAAAATCTAGAGACCATATACCTGTCATACAAATTAGCTCAAAGTGGATCATACACCTAAACAGTAAATACAAAAGTATAAAATTATAATAAAACATGGGGCAAAATCTTGATGACTTTTGGTATGATGATGACTTTTTACATACAACAGCAAAGGGACAATCCTTGAAAGAAATAACTGATAATCTATAACTCATTAAAAATAAGTTTTATTTTGTAAAATATAACAAGAGAATGAGAAGATAAGCCCCAGACTTAGGTAAATATTTGCTAAAAACATATCTGAAATAGAACTATTATTCAAAATAAACAAAGAACTATGAAAACTCAATAGTAAGGAAATTAACAACATGA
>NW_011493787.1:19588-19850 GCF_000754665.1 Bison bison bison | reverse complement strand
TTGTATTACAAAACTACTATAGTTTTGTGTAAAGGAAATCAGTCCTGAATATTCCTTGGAAGGACTGATGCTGAAGCTGAAACTCCAATACTTGGGCCACCTGATGAGAAGAACTGCCTAATTGGAAAAGAATCTGATGCTGGGAAAGATTGAAGGCAGGTGGAAAAGGGGATGACAGAGGATGAGATGGTTAGATGGCATCACCAACTCGATGGACATGAGCTTGAGCAAGCTCCAGGAGTTGGTGATGGACAGGGAAGCC
>NW_011493787.1:16869-17209 GCF_000754665.1 Bison bison bison | reverse complement strand
AAAGTGAAAGAGGAGAGTGAAAAAGTGGGCTTAAAGCTCAACATTCAGAAAACGAACATCATGGCATCCGGTTCCATCACTTCATGGCAAATAGACAGGGAAACAGTGGAAACAGTGGCTGACTTTATTTTTCTGGGCTCCAAAAGCACTGCGGATGGTGATTGCAGCCATGAAATTAAAAGACGCTTACTCCTTGGAAGGAAAGTTATGACCAACCTAGACAGCATATTAAAAAGCAGAGACATTACTTTGCCAACAAAGGTCCATCTAGTCAAGGCTATGGTCATGATGGATGTGAGAGTTGGACTGTAAAGAAAGCTGAGCACCGAAGAATTGATGC
>NW_011493787.1:15556-15986 GCF_000754665.1 Bison bison bison | reverse complement strand
ATTTTCCAGTTTTCCTTCTTTTATTGATTTCTAATTTATCATGTGGTCAGAAAAGATACTTGATATGCTTTCAGTCTTTTTAAATTTCTTGAGACTTGTTTTGTGACATATGGTATATCCTGGAGAATGTGCTGTGTACATTTTAGAAGAATGTGTGTTATGCAGGTGTTAGAATGTTTTGTGTATGTCTTTAGGTTCATTTGGTCTAAAGCATAGTTCGAGTCTAATGTTTCCAGGTTGATTTTCTATCTGGGTGATCTAGATCCATTATTGAAACTGGGATATTGAAGTTCCTATTGTCACATTATTGTCTGTTACTCCCTTCAAAAATGCTTAGTATGTTTAGGTGCTCTGATGTTGGATGCATATATATTTATAATTGTCAACCTCTTCATGAATTGAGCCTTTCATCATGGCCTTCTTTGTTTCA
>NW_011493787.1:14639-15456 GCF_000754665.1 Bison bison bison | reverse complement strand
AGGTGGAACCTAAAAGATACAAGGCCATGTACACACTGCTATATTTAAAATGGATAACCAACAAAAACCTACTGTATAGCACACGGAACTCTGTTCAATGATATGTGCAGCCTTGATGGGAGGGAAGTTTGGAGGAGAATGGGTACATGTGTATGTATGGCTGAGTCCCTTCACTGTTCACCTGAAACTACCACAACATTGTTAATTGGCTAAGCTCTAATACAAATTTTTTTGGTGTTAACAAAATTTTAAAAATACAACAAACTATCAAATAAAACAAACAAACAAAAAGCAGACTCACAAATGTAGAGAAAAAATAAGTGGTTACCAGTGGGGAGAGGGAAGGAAAGGGGGACAATAGAGGGGTAGAGGGAAAAAAGGATTATGGGATTATATGAAATCATGTGTGTGAAATATACAAATTGTAAAGAATTTTAGAATTTTAAAAATCTTTCATTCAATAAAAAAATAAAGTCTGTTTTGTCTGATATAAGTATAGTATCCCTGCTCTCTTTTGGTTTTCGTTTCTGTGGAATATCTTTTTCATCCCTTCACTTTAAGCCTATGTGTGTCCTTGAAGCTGAAGTAAGTCTCCTATAGGCAACATATAGATGAGCCTTATTTTTATTTAATCATTAAGTCACCTTCTGCCTTTTGATTGAAGAATTTAATCTATTTATATTCAAAGTAATTATTGATAGGTAATAACTTACTATCAAAATCTTATTTTTTTATTATTATTTTTTTTTACTTTACAATATTGTATTGGTTTTGCCATACATCAACATACATCTGCCACGGGTGTACACGTGTATTC
>NW_011493787.1:12791-13313 GCF_000754665.1 Bison bison bison | reverse complement strand
GTGATGGGACCAGATGCCATGATCTTAGTTTTTTGAATGTTGAGTTTTAAGCCTGCCTTTTCACTCTCCATTTTTACCTTCATCAAGAGCCTCTTTAGTTCCTCTTTGTTTTCTGCCATTAGGGTGATATCATCTGCATATCTGAGGTTATTGATATTTCTCCTAGCAATCTTGATTCCAGCTTGTGATTCATCCAGCCTGGCATTTCACATGAAGTACTCTGCATATAAGTTAAATAAGCAGGGTGGCAATATACAGCCTTGACGTACTCCTTTCCCAATTTTGAACCCAGTCTGTTGTTCCATATCCAGTTCTAACTGTTGCTTCTTGACCTGCATACAGTTTCTCACAAGGCAGGTAAAGTGGTCTCGTATTCCCATCTTTTTAAGAATTTTCCAGTTTGTTGTGATCCACACAAAGTCTTTAGTGTAGTCATAAGCAGAAATAGATGTTTTCTGGAATTTCTCTTGCAAAACTATGATCCAATGTTGGCAATTTGATCTTTGGTTCCTCTGCCTTTTC
>NW_011493787.1:11361-12691 GCF_000754665.1 Bison bison bison | reverse complement strand
CTAAATCCAGCTTGTACATCTGGAAGTTCTCAGTTCACATACTGTTGAAGCCTAGCTTGAAGGATTTTTGAGCATTACATTGCTAGCATGTGAAATAAGCACAGTTGTGTGGTAGTTTGAACATTTTTTTGGAATTGCCTTTTTTAAGGATTTAAATGAAAACTGACCTTTTCCAGTCCTGTAGCCACTGCTGAGTTTTCCAAATTTGCTGACATATTGAGTGCAGCATTTTAATAGCATCATCTTTTAGGATTTGAAATAGTTTAGCTGGAATTCCATCACCTCCACTAGCTTTTCTGTTGTAATGCTTCCTAAGGCACACTTGACTTCACACTCCAGGATATCTGGCTCTAAGTGAGTGACCACACCATCATATTACAGTAGTAGCGTATTCTAAATCAGACTACATACTTAATATTACCAGTTTGTTATATATTTTCTTATGTTCTCATATTACTCATTATCATCCTTTCATTTCAGTTTGAAGAACTCCTTTTCGCATTTCCTGTAAGGCAATTTCTGGTGGTTATGAGCTCCCTCACCTTTTGATTTTTGTGGAAGTCTTTATCTCGTCTTCATTTCTGAAAGCAACATTGCTAGGTAAAGTCATCCTGGTTGGCAGATTTTGCTTTCAGCACTTTGAGTATATAATCTCATTATCTCCTGATCTGCAATGTTTCTGCTGGATTCCCTTGTATGAGATTTTTTTTAGATTGCTCTTTTTAAAATTTCTTCTGTATTTGATTTTAGACAATTTTATTACAATGTTTCTTAGAAAAGATTGTTTTGGAATGATATTATTGAGTGGCCTCCTAGCTTTATGAATTTGAATATCCAAATCTGTCCAGATTTGGGAACTTCTCAGCCATTATTTATTTAAACTTTCTCCTTCTCTTCTCCTGCTGAGATTCCAATGATGCCATAGATTGTTTCTTTTAATGGTGTCCCATAAACCCTGTACACATTTTTCATTCTTTTTTTCCTTTTGTCTCAATAATTTCAAATGATCTGTCTTTAAGCTCATTGATCTGTTTGGTCCAATCTGATGATGATGCTCTCTATTGAATTCTTCAGTTCAGTCATTTTATCTTCAGCTTCAAAATTTTTGTTGTTCTTCTTTATAATTTCTGTCTCTTTGTTGGACTTTGTATCTTGTTTTTGTATTTTTTCCTGATTTTGTTAAATTGTTTATCTGTGTTCCCTCAGCATCTTTAGAAAAATTATTTTGAATTCTTTGTCTGGCAATTCACATAGCTCCATTTCTTTGAGGTCGGTTACTGGAAGTCTAGTATGTTCCTTTGCTGGTATCACATTTCTCTGATTCTTTGTG
>NW_011493787.1:10463-11150 GCF_000754665.1 Bison bison bison | reverse complement strand
CTGGCAACCATGGAATACCTGGTGATCAGCATGCACTCCTGTTGCTATAGAGTCTCCTCATGAGTGCATACATAGCAGTGGAGGCTGGGAGAGGGAACCAGGTAGAGTTATACAGGTGCACAAATGGAGAAGCTAGCAGTAGCTGAGATCAGTGTTTCAGGCTAAAAACAGGAGACAGCCAGGTCCACAGCAGTTTCAGGGGCCTTGTTTGTTGGCACACACTATAGCAGCTACAGGATCTCCACATGGTTATGTGCACGACAGTGGATTCAGGTGATGAGAGTCAGACCAGGAACATGCAGATGTATAGATAGGGGACAAGGGGAAGCTAGCTGCAGGTGAGCCCATTGGTGCTAGCTAGTGACCAAAGCTAAACCTATAAGCAGCCATAAGGACCTTGACTACAGGATCCTGAATTGGGCACAGGCATCACAGTAGAGACCAGTGATGAGAGGCAGGCTGGTGGTGTGTAAGTACACAGCTAGAGGGACTAGCCCCAAGCACTCACATAGCAGTTAGGGACAGTCACAGGGATCTAGGCTGGTGTCACATGGCTAAAGAGGCCTGGGCTGGCTACTAGTGTAGATCTCAGGCTCCAGTAGGAGCAGGGGGCAGAAGGAGCTAAGAGGGTCTTGTGTAGCTGGCATCTGTGATTCCAAATATCGTGGGTCAAAAAATGGTGAAATC
>NW_011493787.1:8454-10363 GCF_000754665.1 Bison bison bison | reverse complement strand
TTGCTAGTCTCTGGGTGAGAAAAACCTGAAAAGGGTCCTCCATTTGGTGCCTTGAAAGGCAGGGGAAGCTGGTCAGTCAGCCCTACTCTCCCTTTCCTGGCAATGGAACTCTTTCTAGCTGGGGAGTTACTTCTTGGCACTGAGTAATGTCAGGTTGGGGGATAGGATGCTGAAGGCAAAATGAAGCTGTTCTTCCTTCTCTTTGTGTGGTTATTCTTAGTTTCCTTGTTCTGTTGTGTTGCTAAAGTTTCTTAAGTGGACTCTTGTGGTCTCCCAGAGCTGTTTCTATTTACGAATAGCTGTGTAATTGTTAACATTTGTGGGAATACAGAGGCTTGGTCTCCTACTTCACCATCTTGATGATATCACTCCTTAGCTTTGGCTTTGATATCTGAAGACCAAGTAGCCGATATATTCTTCAATTTTGAATTAATTAGCTTTTGTAGCAGCAACAAACAATCTCTAAATTTCAGTGGCTTACAACAACAAACATTCCCTATGATTCTCAATGAGGGCTAATGGTTAATTACAGCTTTGCTGTTTGGCTAGGTTCAGGTGGCCTCATTAATCTTCTCATTTGGTGACCCAAACTAAAGGAACTGCCACACCCCTTTGGCCCACTCTTCTCTTGTTGAAAGTCTTAAGCTTGAAAGAGACAGAGCCAAACCATGAAAGGATGTTTAAACCTTTTCTGATATGAGGTATACCATATCCACTGTATTATCTATTGTTATATGATAAATTATAAAAAAACTTAGTGGCTTACAACAACACATTTATTGTCTCACATTTCCTGTGGGTCAGGAGTCTGGACATTGCTTAGCTGGGTCCACTGCTTAAAGGTTTCACCAGCTACTGCTGACTGTCAGCGGAAGGCTACCTTCATCTCCTAAAGGTTGCCCTCAATTCCTAGAGGCTACCCACGGTTCCAGTGCATTTGCAGTTCCTAGAGGACTCTCCATAGTTCCTTGCATTGTGACAACCGAGCTAACAACTTCACGAAACTAGCAAGAAGAGTCTCTAAAGTAATTCTCCTAGCAAGACTAGATCTTATATCATGTCATATAATCACGGAAGTGACATTTCACCACTTTTGACATATTTTATCAGTTAGAGGCATGTTACAAGTCCAATCTGCACTCAGGGGGTAGAGATTGCAAAAGGGCATGAACACCAGGAGGTGAGGATCATGGAGACCATTCTAGAGTCTATACACCACATTTACTTACATTCTGTTGACTGAAGTTAGTCACATGGCTGGCCGATCCCCAAAACAATAGGGTAGTAAGGTGTAATCTTCCTAGAGAGTGGGGCTTCAAGCCAGGAGGGAATGGCAAGACATACTTAAAATGATGAAAGAAAATAACCTACAGCCCAGATTATTATACCCAGCAAGGATCTCATTCAAGTAGGAATAAATAATTTTGAATATATAATACAATCTTCCAAAAACTTCTGGCATTCTTAAGCTGTATATAATCAATAACACTATGATCAGCTGTCATATTCATTAGCATAATAATGATAGTAATATGAACAAGGGAAGTCAGTAGGACTTATTGTTAATATCTTAACATTCACTTTAAAACATAGACAAGCATTTTAGATGGAACTTGAAGATAAAATATTGTTATATATTCTTTATGTTTCAATTCTTTCCATCAGTTGAAGAATAAATGTATATTATGGCAAAAGCAAAATATAACAAAAATGGATGCTGATTGTAACACCTGTTAGTTTTACCTTTATAAAGATTAACTTTCAAATAGTTAAACAGAGAAGTATATTGGTAATTAATACAAATTTTGAGGTTATCACTAGACAACCTTAAGAAGAACAATATTTCAGTTTTGAGCTAAAATTCTTTTAAAATGTTAAGTAACAGAGATCTAAATTATAATCTATATTA
>NW_011493787.1:7322-8092 GCF_000754665.1 Bison bison bison | reverse complement strand
GTGGGTTGCCATTTCCTTCTCCAATGCATGAAAATGAAAAGTGAAAGTGAAGTTGCTCAGTTGCGTCCGACTGTTAGTGACCCCATGGACTGCAGTCTACCAGGCTCCTCCATCCATGGGATTTTCCAGGCAAAAGTACTGGAGTGGGGTGCCACTGCCTTCTCCAGTCTTATAGATTATATCTATATAATCTATAATATATAATCTATATTATAATTCTAAACCATAGACTTGTTTGAGGTATTAGCATTCATAATAATAAACAAAATACCTCTAAGTACATACTTAATTTTTAGTTATTAATTTCATCCTTCTTTCAAGAAAAAAAAATCTTGCATGGGAATTGTTTACATCTTATAAGGATGGCTTAAAACCAGTATGTCAACTTTGCCACCTCTGATTTTTCAAGGAAGGTAAATCTCAAAAGTGGAGTTTAAAGAAATTGTTCCAAAGGAAATGATAATTAAACTAAAACCCAAAAGAGTTAAACAGGCAAAAGTTAAATGAAGAAGGTGGAGGAAAATTCCAAGTAGAACAGGTGGCATATAAAAGAATGAGATGGTTGAGTACATGTTACAGGGGCTGAAGTGCTGTGGAGAATATATATTAATTTATGATGCCACTACAACTTAATGACTTAAAACAGCATGCATTTATTATCTCAAAGTTTCTATGTATCAAGAATCCAGGCAAACTTTATCTGGGTTCTCAGTAAGACTACAATAAAAGCCTTAGCCAAAACTGGTCTCTAGAGGATCAACTAGAGAAGG
>NW_011493787.1:6405-6954 GCF_000754665.1 Bison bison bison | reverse complement strand
TATATAAAGAAGGAACCACAGTGAGAATGGTGGAAGAAAAATATAATCAGGACCCACACCTAGGTAGGCAACCCCAAAATGGGAGGATAATGACAATTACAGAGGTTCTCCTCAAGGAGTGAGAAGTCTGAGCCCCACATTAGGCTATTCAGCCTGGGGGATCCTGCCTTGGAAGATAAGCCCCTAAACTTCTGGCTTTGAAGGCCAGTGGGGCTTGCATATGGGAGAGCTGGAGAGCTATAAGAAACAGAGACTCTCTTATTAAAAGGCATATGAAAATTCTAACATGCTCAAAGTGCCAGCACAGAGGAAGTAATTTGAAAGTAACCAAGGTCAGAAACATTTGTCAATCTTGGAGAACCTGGAGAGACAGGTGGCAACTGGGACTCCCTCTGCAAACATAGATACTGGGAAACTCATTCTACCATGAGGACACTGGTGCTGGCAAGCATAATTTTAGAGTTCTCTCTAACCTAAGAGCACCAGGAACATATTCACCCACTAGCAGGTTGCCACAAAACCCGTGACAAACAGACCCCACAGCCAGCC
>NW_011493787.1:3413-6305 GCF_000754665.1 Bison bison bison | reverse complement strand
CCCAGCCAGCCACCCTGTGTCCCAAGCCCTGCCTACTAGCAATCCTGGCACGAACACCAGGACCCACTGGGCCAGAGAACAAGCCATGCTGGGACCTAGCCCTGCCCACTAGTGGGTTGGCAGCCCCCATTTAAGGCAAGGCCTGGCAGCCAAATAGGCCAGGGGTCAGTCCCACCTACCAGTGCACACACAGTAATCAGGCCCACCATAACAGAGCTCCCCAACCAACTCACATGGGGAGACATGTGAACACATAGAACACAGAGCTCTGCTCACCAAAGGGGAATGCACAGCTAGGCCACATAGGATGTCTCCTACGTAAGGCCAGTTCTTCAAGATCAGGGAATGTAACTGACAAACCTAATATATAGAAATAAACACAAAGGATTAGGCAAAATGAGGAGACAAAGAAATATGTTCCAAACTAAGCAATCTGAATTCAACAATACATTAAAAAGATCATACACTATGATCAAGTGGGATTTGTTCCAGGGATGTAAGGATGGCTCAGTATCCACAAATCAATCAATGTGATATACCACATTAAAAATTGAAGAGCAAAAATAATATAATAATCTCTATAGGTGCAGAAAAGATTTGACATAATTCAATATCCATTTTTGATAAAAATTCTCCACAAAGTGGGTATAGAGGGAACATACCTCAATATAATAAATCTACAGCTAACATCAGCCTCAGAGGTGAAAAGCTGAAAGCATTTCCTCTAAGATTGGGAATGTTTCAAGGATACACTCTCTCACTACTGTTTTCAACATAGTATTGGAAATCCTAGCCATAGTAATCAAACAAGAAAAAGAAACAAAAGGAATACCAAACTGGAAATAAAGTCATACTGTCACTATTTGCAGATGACAATGATGCTACATGTAGAAAACCCCAAACATTCTGCCAAAAAACTATTAGACTAATAAGTGAATTTAGTAAAGTTGCAAGACACAAAATTAACATATAGAAATCTGTTGTGTTTCTCTAGACTAATAAAAAACTATCAGAAATAAAAACTAAGAAAACCAATACCATTTATAATTTCATCAAAAATAATAAAATACCTAAGAATAAATCCAACCAGTGAGGCAAAAGACTTGTACTCAGAAAAAATAAGACATTGATAAAAGAAATTAAAGATGACATAAATGAAAAGATATAGCGTGCTCATGGATTGGAAGACTTAGTATTGCTAAAATGACCATACTTACCAAGGCAATCTATAGATTCAATGCAATCCCTATCAAAAAACAATGTCATTTTTCATGGAACTAGAATAAACCTACAGCTAGCATCAGCCTCTAAAATTTGTATGGAAACACAGTAGACCCCACATAGCCAAAATAATTTTGAGAAAGAAGAGTAAAGCTGGAAGAAACATGCTTCCTGATTTCAAACTATATTTCAAAGCTATAGCAATCAAAACAGTATGGTACTGACATAAAAACAGACACATAGATCAATGTAAAAGAACAGAGAGCCCAGAAATGAACCCACATGTATATGGCCAATTAATCTATGACAGATGAGGTAGGAATATACAATGGGGAAAGACTGCCTCTTCAAAAAATGGTGTTTGGAAAATTGGACAGCTACATGCAAAAGATTCAAACTGGACATCTTTCTCATACCATAAATAAAGGTAAACTAAATGAATTAAGGACTTATATGTAGGACCTGAAACCATAAAATGGTTTTTGAAAACCTGAAAACCATAAAATGCCTAGAAGAAAACATAGGCAGTATACACTTTGACATCAATCTTAGCAATATATTTTTTGATTTCTCTCCTCAGGCAAGGGGCAAAAGCAAAAATGAACAAAAGGGACTATAACAAACTGAAACTCTTTTGCAAAATGAAGGAAACTATCAACAAAATGAAATGGCAGCCTAATGAATGGGAAAAGATATTTGCAAATGATATATTTAATAAGGGGCTAGTGCCTAAAATATACAAAGAACTCATATAACACAGTATCAACATAACAAACAACCCAATTAAAAAGTTGGCAGAGGACTTGAATAGTCCTTTTCCCAAATAGGACATACAGATGACTAAAAGACATAAAATATGCAATATCACCAATCATCATGGAAATGCAAATCAAAACTGAAAGGCAGTATGACCTCATATCTGTCAGAATCATCATCATCATCAACTATCATCAAAGAGACAAGAGATAAGAAGTTTAGGTGAAGATGTGGAGAAAAGGGTACTCTCATGCATTCTTGGTGGGAATGTAAAGTGGTGTAACCACTATGGAGAACAGTGTGGAGGTTTGTCAATAATTAAAGATAGATCTATCATGCAATCCATCAATTCTACTTCTGGGTATTTACCCAAAGAAAACAAAATCCACTTACTCAAAAAGATACTGTACACATACGCCAGTGTCAGTGCAGCACTATTTACAATATGAAGATATGGAAGCAAACTAAGAACCCATCAATGGATAAAATGGACTATTACCTAGCCATTAAAAAGAACAAAATCTTGCCATCTGCCACAACACTGATGGGCCTAGAGGGAATTTTACTAAGTGAAATAAGTCATACAGAGAAAGACAAATACCACATTATTTCACTTATATGAGAAATAAAAAAGTAAAACAAATGAACAAACAGAACAGAAACAGAGATACAGAAAGTACACTGGTGGCTGCCAGAGGGGAGGAAAGTGGAGAGATGAGTGAAATAGGTGAGAGATACTAAGTACAAACTTTCACTTATAAAATAAATGTCATGGGGATATAATGTACAGTGTAGGGAATATAGTAAATAATAGTGTAATAACTTTGCATGCTGACAGATGATAACTAGACCTATCATGGTGATCATTTTGTAATATATAAAAAATCAAAACATTATGTTGTACACCTGAAGCTA
>NW_011493787.1:889-1524 GCF_000754665.1 Bison bison bison | reverse complement strand
CCATCTAACAATTCAGCTCATTCTGGGTCCAAAACTATGCGCATGAATGTTGGAGAGTTTGTGGACAGCAAATTTCATCCACACTTTTCATCCTTTAATACACAGACACTACTCAAAGTCAAGTACCTCGCCACACCATCACCTACACTCTTCCTATAGTTATACTCTAATCATGAATTCCTTATCCACTTCTCATTACTGTTTCTCACTTTTAAATTTTTTCTATAGTTCTCCCTGGAATTCCATTGCACAGAATAGCAAGCTCAGACTGTGAAAATGTTCTTTGTTGCCCTTATTTATTTATCTCTCCTTAACTGTGACTTAGTACTCCCCTGAAGATTGTACTTTCCATGTATCCGTCTCTGGTAAAATCTGTTAATTTATGATTCCCCAGAAATCATACGGTTTGATAAAGAGGATAGAGAATGATAAATTCCAACAACAGAAGTCTCAAAGAAGGATAAAATTTCTCATTTCTGGCAATGGGATCCATGCAGGCATGTCACCCAGCACCTTAGATTCTCAGTTCTGTTAGCTGCCTCAATTCCATTTCACTTGAGCCACTGTCACCCATGACCACACAGTGGATTTTTCAACACCTATACAAAATCCACATTGGAAATCCTTTTTCACTC
>NW_011493787.1:0-789 GCF_000754665.1 Bison bison bison | reverse complement strand
GTCTTTTGGTTCTATCACACCTACTCCATCATTCTGATAATGTTTAAAACTTGAGTTCTGGGTTACTAGGGATATACTTTTTCTTTCTGCTCAGTATTTTTAATTTTCACATCAGCAATAAACTATATAATGATATTAATCATCCCTACTTTTCATATTTCTTGAAGCATCTCTTTTTTTTTCTTATTTGAAGACTTCCTCCAAAATTGTCTTCAACAAGGATCTTTGTGTGGCAAGACTTCTGAGACATTGTAAGCCCCCAAATATATTTATTATTCTACTATATCTAAATGAAAAATGACTGGATATAAAATTATAGGTTAAAACATGATAGATCCAGTCTCTTAAAAGTATGACTTGATTGTAATATTTAACTTTGCTAATAATAAGTCTGTTATAAATTTACTTCTTTCCTTTGCAGAGAATTTTATTTTTTGTATATGGTAGCCTTGAGAAGTCTTTGCTATTATTAAGTTCAATTTTTATGTGTGTATGTGTACATACATATACATATACAGGTTTCACCTTATCTCTCTTGGTCTGTGTCAGCCACAGAGTTTTTGAGGAGTGGGGGAAAGAGAACCAGATACTATAGAACCTGTTGATCATTCCCATTTGCTGCTATGATCAAGGCTTCATCTTGATACTCTTTGAAATAAGCAGCACTATTGAGGATCCAGTGTTCCCAGGTAGTAATCTACCAGCCTTGGGGATTTGAAAGGGATGGAAGAGAGTGATACCAATACCCACACCTATTTTTAAGTACTCAAGCAACCAAGCAGGGCTTTT
>NW_011493786.1:20488-22831 GCF_000754665.1 Bison bison bison | reverse complement strand
GAAACTCCAGTACTTTGGCCACCTCATGTGAAGAGTTGACTCATTGGAAAAGACTCTGATGCTGGGAGGGCTTGGGGGCAGGAGGAGAAGAGGAAGTCAGGGGATGAGATGGCTGGATGGCATCACTGACTCGATGGACGTGAGTCTGAGTGAACTCCGGGAGTTGGTGATGGACAGGGAGGCCTGGCGTGCTGCGATTCCTGGGGTCGCAAAGAGTTGGACATGACTGAGCGACTGATCTGATCTGATCTGATTATTTGATTTTAGGTTTTTCTTCCTCTTCCAAGTAATAATGGAGTTTGTGTATTAAATCAATCAATAGCATCTTTAATGTATAAGCAGATTCTATGAATTTTTTATTATTTTAACCTTTATCATTTTGTGTCTCAAATGTGTTGGATTTATGCTTTACTTTTAACATGACTTTTACATGGGTTTTGACTCTTGTCATACTCCATTCAGTTCTCCAACAGTCATTTATTTTAGTAAATATGTAATGTTAAAGCAATTTAGACTTTCTCTGAATCCTTGAATGAAAAACTAAAGAACGAATACTGCAAAATTTAAAGTAATTTGAGACTTCCTTGGCCGTCAGTGGTTAGGACTCAAAGTTTTCACTGCTGTGGGCCTGGGTTCGATCCCCAATCAGGAAACTAATGCCTCTTAAACCACGTGGCACAGCCAAAATAATAACAAACTCTTTAAAGTACCTTCCACTCATGTGACTACTCACTTGTAGTTCTTACTAGCACTGTTGCTTTTCATCAACACAGCAAATGCTCACAAGAGACTTGATAGGACTAGAGATGCATGTGAAGCTATGGTCAAGTGTAAACCCAGGGGAATGTCTAAAAGTTAAAGGAAAACACATTGTTTACTTAAGAAAATGAAAACGCATTAAGTTTGAATGCTGTTAGAATGATGGAAAGTGGATGCAGTTTGCAAAATGAGTGCCATGTATTCCAAATATGATGATTGGCACTTTTTGGAGTCCTGTGGTTACTAAGGCCCTAATCAATTTGAATGAAACAATTCTCACTTTAAGGTGAAGCATATGAGAATATAGCAATGAGTTTCATCTTCCTATCTAGCTTGGAAACTTGCTCTGAAGGCAGTTCTCATCCTGTGAGTCAAAATCTTTTTGAATGATGATGATGCTCTTGCCATCATTAGACATCAGGTCTCCTGACCTGTTCTTCAACACGTCTATAGAGACTGCATCCAGGTACATGTACAACTAAGGAAACCATGGGGAAATCTACGTTCAGTGCCACACAGACTCTCTCATAAAACTACCCCGCAAGCCTTAACCAAGAAAGCAGGTGAACCAGGTGAGGTCTGAGAGGAGAGTTTAAGCAGCAGGGGTTACTTCATCACACCAGGCTCTCCATCTGTCCCTGGAAGTCTTTGATGGCCTTTCTTCAGGGATCCGTTATCCAGCGTTGGACTAGAGCAAGGAGCAAGCTACAGTACTGAGAGAATGAAGAGCTGAGGCAACCTCCATCTCTGTGTTCTAGGTCCTCAGCCTTGTAGTCTTGGTTGACTAGTGAGTGATGCATTCATGAACAAACAGGAACTGGAGTTACACTTCCATCTATGGGCTGTAGTCAAATACTGGCTTCAGTTCAGTTCAGTTCAGTGGCTCAGCTCAGTCGTATCCTGCTCTTTGCGATCCCATGGACTGCAGCATGCCAGGCTTCCCTGTCCATCACCAACTCCCGGAGTTTACACAAACTCATGTCCATTGAGTCGGTGATGACATCCAACCATCTCATCTTCTGTGGTCCCCTTCTCCTTCCTCCATAAATCTTTCCCAGCATCAAGGTCTTTTCAAATTAGTCAACTCTTCGAATCAAGTGGCCAAAGTATTCGCGTTTCAGCTTCAATGTCAGTCCTTCCAATGAACATTCAACTGATTTCCTTTAGGATGGACTGGTTTCATCTCCTTGCAGTCCAAGGGACTCTCAAGAATCTTCTCCAACACCACAGTTCAAGCACATCAGTTCTTCAGCACTCAGCTTTCTTTATAGTCCAACTCTCACATTCATACATGACTACTGGAAAAACCATAGCTTTGACTAGATGGACCATTGTTGGCAAAGTATGTCTCTACTTTTTAATATGCTGTCTAGGTTGGTCATAACTTTTCTTCCAAGGAGTAAGCTTTTTATTCCATGTCTGCAGTCACCATCTGCAGTGGTTTTGGAGCCCCAGAAAATAAAGTCTGCCACAGTTTCCACTGTTTCTCCACTACGTGCCATGAAGTAATGAGACTGGATGCCATGATCTTAGTTTTCTGAAAGTTGAGGTTTAAGCGGACTCTTTCCTTTTTCATGTTCTCAA
>NW_011493786.1:17632-19689 GCF_000754665.1 Bison bison bison | reverse complement strand
ACAGAAAGTGAAGAGGAGCTAAAAAGCCTCTTGATGAAAGTAAAAGAGGAGAGTGAAAAAGTTGGCTTTGAGCTCAACATTCAGAAAACAAAGATCATGGCATCTGGTCCCATCACTACATGGCAAACAGATGGGGAAACAGTGGAAACAGTGTCAGACTTTATTTTGGGGGGCTCCAAAATCACTGCAGATGGTGACTGCAACCATGAAATTCAAAGATGCTTACTCCTTGGAAGAAAAGTTATGACCGGCCTAGATAGCATATTCCAAAGCAGAGACATTACTTTGTCAACAAAGGTCCGTCTAGTCAAGGCTATGGTTTTTCCATTGGTCATTATGGATGTGAGAGTAGGATTATGAAGGAAGCTGAGCGCCGAAGAATTGATGCTTTTGAACTGTGGTGTTGGAGAAGACTCCTGAGAGTTCCCTGGACTGCAGGGAGATGCAACCAGTCCATTCTGAAGGAGATCAGCCCTGGGAGTTCTTTGGAGGGAATGATGCTAAAGCTGAAACTCCAGTACTTTGGCCACCTCATGCGAAGTGTTGACTCATTGGAAAAGACTCTGAGGCAGGATGGATTGGGGGCAGGAGGAGAAGGGGACAACATAGGATGAGACGGCTGGATGGCATCACTGACTTGATGGACGTGATTTTAGTGAACTCCGCGGGATTTGGTGATGGACAGCGAGGCCTGGTGTGCGGCAGTTCATATGGTCGTATAGTCGGACATGACTGAGTGATTGAACTGTAGTTGGACACGAGCGAGCGACTGAACTGAACTGAACACATATAAGACACTGAATCATTTTCATTATTATATTTTAACTAAATGTAGAAACATTCCAGCATTGGGACTTCCAGTGATAACGTGGGAACTACAGGAGGTATGTTGTTTTCTTATGTGAACCATAATAACATCGAAAATCACACACAAACTTTCCTTTGTGTTTCTCTAGTTTTATACTTTTCCGCATGGTTGTTGTTGTTTGGTCCATCAGTCGTTTCTGACTCTTTGTGTCCCCATGAACAGTAGCCTGCCAGGGTCCTCTGACAAGAATACTGGAGTGGGTTGTCATTTCCTTATAGAGGGGATCTTCCCACCCTAGGGATGGAACCCACATCGCCTGTCTCCTGCAGTGGCAGGCAGATTCTTTACCACTAGTGCCATCTCATCTGTTAAATTGTAAGTTCACATAGAGTTTCATTAATTTTAACTTAGAAAAGCATCAGGATTTCACATGGAACTGTTGTAGTCACAAATTCTATTTAAATGTTCTAATTGTTGAAACATTTCTTTTGTATTTAGAATATTGTATTCTGTGTATCACAATTCAGATTGCACGCATGGAAAACAAAACAGAGAGGATTTTTTGGAATGAATATGCCAATCGCAGTACATAAATTTTCCACCATAATAGCAATTTCAAAAATTCAAATTTTGAAAATCTTCAGCTATCATGTAAAACAGAATCTCTATAACATCTGTGGTTTCCCTGACCTAAATTAACCACGTTTCTAGAGAACCAGTTTGAGGTACAGCTAAATCAGACCCCCCCAAAAAATACCTATACATATATAGTTGTATCAACATTCAAAAAATGAGGATCATGGCATACAGTCCCTTCACTTCATGGCAAATAGATGCAGAAAAATTGGCAACACTGTCAGATTTTATTTTCTTGGGGTCCAAAATTACTACTGACAGACGGTGAATGCAGCCACAAAATTAAAAGACTCTTTCTCCTTGGAAGAAATTTTATGAGAAATATAGACAGTGTGTTAAAAAGCAGAGATACCATGTTGCCAACAAACGTCCACGTAGTCAAAGTTATGGTTTTTCCAGTAGTCATGTATGGATGTCATTTGGACCAAAAAGAAAGCTGAGCGCCAAAGAATTCATGTTTTTGAACTGTGGTACTGAAGAAGATTCTTGAGAGTCTCTTGGACTGCAAGGACATCAAACCAGTCAATCCTAAAAGAGATCAACTCTGAATATGCATTGAAAGCACGGGTGCTGAAGCTGCAGCTCTAATGCTTTGGCCACCTGATGAGAAGAA
>NW_011493786.1:15890-17532 GCF_000754665.1 Bison bison bison | reverse complement strand
CCAACCTAGATAGCATATTCAAAAGCAGAGACATTACTTTGCCAACAAAGGTCCCTCTAGTCAAGACTAGGGTTTTTCCAGTTGTTATGTATGGATGTGATTTGCATCATAAAGAAAGCTGAGCACCCAAGAATTGATGTTTTTGAACTGTGGTACTGAAGAAGAGCTTTGAGAGTCCTTTGGACTGCAAGGAGATGAAACCAGTCTAAAGGAGATCAACCCTGAATATGCATTGAAAGCACTGGTGCTGAAGCTGCTGCTCTAATACTTTTGCCACCTGCTGAGAAGAAACTGACCCTTTGAAAATGACCCTGATGCTGTGGAAGGTTGAGGGCAGGAGGAGAAGAGGCAACAGAGGATGAGATGGTTGCTTGGCATCACTGACTCAATGAACATGAGTTTGAGCAAACTTGGGAGATAGTGAAGGACAGGGAAGCCTGGCATGCTACAGTTCATGGGGTCACAGACAGTCAGATATAACTAAGCACCTGAACAAAAATATATACACATATATAAATACACACACACTTGTACAATATACATTAAATAAGTACACATGTGTGTTGCTACTTTAACATAAAAGGGTGAACAGCAAATGTTTACTTGAATTGCTATCTTATCCTCTGTTATTTATTCTCCTGCACCATAAATGTTACCTCATCAGCAGGATAGCAGGAAGACTAATTAAGTGACTGGTAGTGTTATTAATAGACTAAGCATAGTAATGTGTCAAACATTTTATATAGTGTTTCATCAATTGCAATTAATTTTATCTCTTAACTCTTTGTGGATACAACAATTTGTTTTTGTTTTTGTTTTTGTCCTCCCACACAGCATGTGTGAGATAGTTTTTGAAGCTCATTTTTAGGAAGACTGTCTTCAACTTTCCATTTCCAATATTTAGAAGATCAGGATGAGGCTCTTGGACCTGGACCCAAATGGAAGACTCACTCATCACGTTTTCTTCAGTCATCCTCAAGTAGTTGCAAGGAACTGCCTGATTCTTCTTTTCTTGTCTCCCTCAGGTAGTAAGGAAACAGCCTGTAATGTGTCTACACTGTGGATATTTTCCTGTAGGCAATGCCTTTGGGGATCAGCTTGAATGTTTCTTTCAAACAGCGGATGATACTGTGAACTATGACTGGCATTCTTGTCGTTCTCCCCAAAGCTGAACTTGGAGAAAAAGCATTTGGGTCAGATTGTATTTTAACGAAGTGTGTGCAAGCAACAGAGGTACTTCTTCCCCTCGACCCCTATCAGAACTTCATTTGAACAAATAGTACAAACGTGAACGTGGTCTCATGCCCTGTCAAGTACAAACTAGCACGTGCCATTGGCACTTGCCATCTACCTACAAGGATTCAATCACGTGTTCTTGCAGCTGCTGATTTTTAACACCCCTGGAAAGGAATCTAAGGTGGAAACCAGAAGTGAGGCATGCTGTGTGCAGCGAAAACTGACAGAACAAATCTTCAGAAGGTTAGCGATTTTCAGGAGCCCATTTTAAGAACTCAATTGTTCTTCTATCTCCTCATATCTAGAAAAGCATGGAAATCCTTCATTGTGACAACAGTTTCTTGTGACTCCAGGAAACCTTCATGACACTGGCAGAAAACTTCCACAAAAAACAGGCATATAATTA
>NW_011493786.1:0-14913 GCF_000754665.1 Bison bison bison | reverse complement strand
CTCCGTGGTGAAGAATTGGAAGCTCTGCTGGAGCATCAGATAGTGGTTGCTGGGGCCCTGAGTCGTCTGCATTGGAGTGATCATCTCTCTTTTCCAAGAAATCTGAAGTCGGCTTTGTCCTTTAGGCGCGACTGATGGAGGATCCTTTGCATCTATTTCAAGTGTTTGAAGATTTCCTTGTCTTTCTGGCAGTGGATCCCAGTCCAGCGAAGAGAGCAAGCAGGGATGCAGCAGAGTATCACTCCTTCCACCAGCAAGTGGATGTGGGCCATAGAGAATGTCAGTGATTCTGCAGATGGCCGGGAGGGGGCGCGCGAGCACCGCGAAACGATGAGCAAAGAGCGCTGAGATGGAACAGCAGACAGCCTGTTTCTCCCTGCGACCGCGAGAGCGCGCACGCTGTGGTTCGACCGTTTTTGCTTTCGAATCGCAGTCTTGAGCGTTAGCAGATGACTCTCGTGGTGGTGCTGGAGAGACAGAACGCAGTTTCCACAGAGCTTTTTATAGGAGCACTAATTCAAGGGTGCGCATATCATTAGCCCTTTGATGGAAAGGGCTGGTTTCCGCTGTCCTGAGTAGGGAGCCAGAATATTGCATGTTCGGAAAGATCGCCTGAGTAGTGGGCTTTCTTTCCACACGTCAACCCGAACTGGCCATGTTTGAAGAAAAGAACCGCCAAGGCGGGGGTTTCTGAGCGAGATGAGGCGCTGAGAAGTCGGAGGGCTTGAGGCAAGTGTTAAACAGCGCAGGCGATGAGAATATTGGCGAGAGGACGCTGGGACAGAGTCCTGCACCACGTGAAATCCGGCGGGGGTGGCGGGTGGGTGAGGCTGTTGCGGTTAGGACGGTTGCAAAGTGTTGCGGACACAGTGAAAGCCGATGTCGCCACGAGACCAGAGGCTGTGGGGCACTGGGGGCGGTGTTGCGCTCACTCTAGATGCCGCGGTGGCTAAGATTATTCGCTGTCGGACGATGGGCGGGCTTGGTGCTCAAAGTGAAGCACAGCGGAAGCGAGGAGACTCTTGGCTATGGGGTGATGGGAGGGCGTTTCTCATACTGGGAACCTGCTTGGCTTTGAGATGCTGAGTCCGCGTCGCGGACACAATGAAACATGACGGTGGCGAAAAACTACTGACGGTGGCACGATTGGACAGCTTTGCGACAAAGTTAAACCCGGCGAAGGGATGAGACTGCCGGACGATGGATGGGTGTGGTCCACACAGGGGAACCTGGAAGTGGCGACGAGACTATTCGCTGTGGCAAGACGGAAAGGCGTTGGGCACAAAATGCAACACGGTGGCAGAGCTGAGGCTTTTGGCTTCGAGTTGATGGGACGGCTTTGCGGACAGAGTGAAAGCGCGCATAGGTGATGAGACAATCGTCTTGGGGTGGTGGCACCGCGGTGTGGACCAAGAAAACCCGGCGGTGGGGGTGAGACTGTGAGAGATGGGACGATGGGAGGACCTTGAGCACAAAGCGGAGCCAGGTGGAGTCAGTGAGACTACAGGCTTGGAGCCATTTTGGACAACGTGAGAAACAGCCAAGGCGACGAGACTGGCTAGGGGACCCTGGGAGTGCGTTGCAGACAGAGGAGAACTCAGCGGTGGCCAGGGGACAAAGAACCATGGGACGGTTTGGGGGACTTTCTGGGGGTGAGACGGAACGCGGCCACCACCTGGGTCTGGGACCAAAGAACTGTGCGCCCCTGGAATGCTCTGGAAGTTTCAGGGTCTTTCAAGGATTCGGCCTTGAAGTGGGGGGAGTAAGTGTTGAATAGCTGAAAACTAGGAATATTTTAAAAAGCACACAGCACTTACTTTTTTCGAATTTTATATTGAATTATATACTTATTTTAAATGAAATATCTCACGTTTCCAATTTTATAATAAATTTATAGAAAGTATTGTAAATACTAAGCATAGAATATTAAAATATATTTTGTATATAACAGCATTTTATTAAACTTTATTTAAACTATATTTTCTGTGTACTAAAACAAGTATTTAATATCATTTTACTTTTCTATCTTTCATGGATGTAAACTTAATATTTTCAAGATGACCTTTCACTTATTTTTAATTGAGTGACTTAGCATTTTTTACAATTTCTAATGACCCCCAAAGACAGTCTTAAGTAATTCGACTCATGTTCCTGAAACCTCTTTGTCAGGACTACGTTGTTGGAAATAAGCGCTGGAGTGTACAAGCAACTGAGAACATTTAGAAAGTCCGAATTTTTCATTTACTTGAGTAAGAATTTTATCAATTAAGTGGCATTTGCCCAAATTTTATTGGCATAAAGAAGGCTTACTTTGTAAGACTCTCAAATGTAACATGGTCTACATTTTCCCCGAATTGAAGAAAAAAAGAGAGAGGAAATAACCCCCACATCATATAGAGGGGCCCTCCGGCATGAGCTATCTGGCACATTTAAAGAAGTGAACAAGACAAGCGCAGGTAGACTGAATGGGTACATGGAGAGCATGCATATAACTTGGACATTCCACACAGCTTCCTTGTATTTTAAATGCCTCAAAGGCAGGGCCAGAAACTCTACTACTCTGCAGGCTTGTTCTGCAATGAATGTCTCCAAGGTGCTCTGCAATTTTTAATATGTGTTGTCACATAAATCAAGTTGAGATTGAAACTGCCACGTTGACTTTTGTTTCATAAATAATTTATTTCTCATATAAAAGTTTAAATAAATAAATAATGCATAAATCAATTTAAAAATAGCTTAGTCTTTAACTGTCCATTGAAATCCAGTGCATTGCATTGTCAGTTACTTCAAGAGCCTCTGCTGGCTGAAGAGTCTCACCTCAAAGTCGCATTGTCTCTTCCCAGAGCCACAGGTGGGAGATGTTCAGTCACGGACGTAACCTGTTAGTCTCATCAGGAAAGAAAAGTTCATGAGTATTTGCACTTGCACGACTGTCCAGGCACACCTGTCGTACTCCTTGGACTCCAGGTACTGCATGAGGTTGAAGTAATATTTCCCTAGGTGGGGTACTATTGTGTCTCCCGTAGTGAAGTTTTGCTTCTGCATTATTTCCTTCTGGATTGGCTGCAGACGATTCATCTGCCCATAGAGTTCCTCAAGGAGGTCCTCGATGATGGTCTCAGACCAGCCAGTGCTGGAGAAGTCTCTGGTGAGAATGCCGAAGATGTGCTGGAGCATCTCATACATGACCAATATGGCATCTTCCTTCTGGAACTGCTGTTCTTGCTTCATCTCCTCAGGCATCTGGAAGTCCATCCTGGCCTCGAGGCAATGTTGAGAAGTTGAAGGTAACTGCCCCAGGAGTTTCTGACACTCTTTAAGGCTCTGACTTTGTTGGAATCGAAGCAAGCTGTAGCTCCTGGAAAGAGCTGTGGTGGAGAAACACAGCAGGAGAACCATCTGGAGGAGGCACTGGTAGGTCATGATGAAATCAGGCACAGGGCTGCCTGTTCTGCTAGTAGGTGCTGAAGCTGAGTCTTCAAGGGTTTGCAGAGTGAATGTCCTTCGTCCTTAAGTGTGGGCTACTTATACAGCATGGCCCTCCATTCTTTCTATTTGAGAGGAATTTCCCACTTTCAGTTCTCCCTTTCATTTTTCCCATGTCATTTAAATTATTAGTTGCCTCTAAAACTTTTTTCTTTAAGCTCCTTGCTATTTTAATGTATATATACCATGGGGAAAAAAGATATAGAAACCGAGAATATCTAATGTTTTTTAAAATTTCAATGAATTGCTGAATCTTAAAGAAAAATATAAGCCAAATAACTAGATTATTACAGGATTCTTTAATTTTGAAAAGATTGTTCTTTTTTTCTTTTCATATTATGAGATTTGGGGAGAGGGGGCCTTGTTTGTAAGACTTTTCTTTTTCATAAGAATTAGGTTTAATTCAGAAATCTGCTCTTACCAAACAATAATACTTGCAGTTTGTGATTTTCAAAAAGGTACCTATTTTTTTCTATCTAAAATAGAGTGATGTTCCTAGAGGCGGGGGTGGGGGCAGGGAGGTCCCAGAGGGAGGGGATATACATATACCTGTGGCTGATTCATGTTGATATATGGCAGAAACCAACACAATATTGTAAAGAATTATCATTCAACTAAAAATAAATATATTTAAGTAAAAGAAAAAATAATGTATATAAAAAACAAAACAGAATGATGTTAAATTAAGTTGTTCTGAATTTTTTTGGAGGCCTTAGCCATAAGGAGCAAGACATCACATAACTTTATCAACCTTCTTGTTGTTTTTCAGTTGCTAGGTCAGGTCCGACTTTTTGCGACCCCATAGAAGGCAGAATGCCAGGCTTCCCTGTCCTTCAGACCTCCCAGAGTTTGTTCAAACTCATTATCACTTCATGGTAAATAGATGGGGAAACAATGGAAACAGTGACAGACTTTATTTGCTAGGGCTCCAAAGCAGTGCAGATGGTGACTGCAGCTAGGAAATTAAAAGACCACTTCTTTTTATATGAATGTGCAATTTAAATTTTTCTGGAGGCCACATCAAAAGAGTAAAAAGAAAAAAGTTAATTTGAACAGTATATTTTCTTTAACAATATATCTAAATGTTATCACTTCAACATAAAACAATACAAAATTAGTAGTGAGACAGTTACATTCTTCTTTTTCATAGTGCCTTCAAAATACAGTGCATGCTGTTAGTCACAGTACAGCTCAGGCTGGACTAGGCAAGCACTCAGTTGGCCACATGGGGTTGTCGGCTCCATGGTGACCAACACAGCTCAAGATGGAGGGAGCAGTAGGAAAACAAGATCAATATTAAAAATCAACCACTTCATTTTATATGAGCTTAAAGTTGGAAAATGACATTTAAAAATGATACCATTGACAATAACATAAAATGTCTACTACTGAGAAACTGTCATAGCCAGAGGTGCCTAAGAAGACGTGGCAATTAAAGGTAATGGGGCATCCTAAATGACATCCCAGAACAGAAAAAGAACATTAGGTAAAAAATGAAGGAGATCTGGGAATTCCCCAGAGATCTAGTGGTTGGGACTCTATGCTTTCAGGGCAGCAGGCCCGAGTTCAATTCCTGGTCAGAGAGCTAAGATCCCACCAGTCTCAGAACCAAAAATAAGAAAATAAATAAAAAGTTGCTCCAACCAGACTGTGTGTGTGAGGGGGTGGGGGGTGGGGAAGAGGCATTAAGGAGTTCTTAATAAAGTGTAGACTAGGTAATTTTTAATTAATTAATTTATGACTGGACTGGCTCTTTGTTGCAGCAGGTGGGCTTTCTCTAGTTGGAGCAAGCATGGGCTGATCTCTAGTTGAGGTGCTCAGGCTTCTCACTGTGGAGCTTTCTCTTGCTGCAGAGCACAGACTCTAGGGCACGGGCTCAGTAGTTGGGGTGCACAGGCTTAGTTGCCTCACAGCACAGGTAATCCTCCCTGGCCGGGGGTGGAACCCATGTCCCCTGCATTGGCAGGTGGATTCTTAACCACTGGCCCACCAGGGAATCCCAGACTTTAATCCTTTTAATGTAGCATTGACAGGCCCAATTACCTTCACTTTTGGCCTCTAAGTACAAGTCTATAATTGAAATTTGATTCAAACTAGATGGCCAGAAACTAATGAAAAATAGAAGGTTTCTCTGTTCCATTCAGATTGTCTTACTTTTTCAATCTTGATGATCAATAAACATTAAGCAACTTGTCCAACTAAATCTTTTCTGAGAGAGCAAAAGACATGTAAGCATGTGATGAGGTGGTCAGCATCAGTGAGAAGGGAATACAGAGTCTACAATAGGAGACTGCCAAGGCCACCTCCTACTGAGACTCACACTGTCATTTAATGAGCAAATATTTATTTAGAAATGTTTCTTAACCACTTCATAAACAAAAGAAGCAAATGCTGCCAACTTATTGGACTATTTTTAAAATGTCTCTCAATAAACTTTAACTAATGGCTGGATTATATATTTTTCACATTCTTTCTGGGGTGTTTTTTTTTTTCAACATATTTATTATTTAGTGTTGTTGCAAGAATGAATGAAACAGTTTTTTCATTGTTTTCTACTTTTTAATGGACTCGGTTTTCCTTGCCTTTTCATACACAAACACATAACAAAATAATTTTGGTTTTTAATCTGGCTAAGTTTACAAATGCTATATCTAAAAGTATTTGGTTGGAGTTTCAAATGTTTAAATGAATGTATATTGCCTGCAAATAAAAATTTTAAAGGATTGAAAATGTCAAGGGTGATGTTCATATACAGCAACTGCTACTTGGTGTCTAAATTGTAAATTAAAAACATTTTGTAGCATAGTTGAAATATGCATAGCCTATGATCTAGTAACTGCAGCAATCAGCCTGGGAAAAAAATCAAGTGAATATGCATCAGGATATAAGTAAAGAATACTTATACCAGCACTATTGATAACAGTACCAAACACGAAATGATGTAAAATCCCTTAAAATGGCATAAACAAATAAGTTGTTGTCTAGGCTTATAATAGGGTTGTTAATAACAAGATGTAAGAAGCACAATAAATGCACAAACATAGTAGTGAGTAAGAGAAACTCAACTCAAAAGAAAACCAACCATTTGTATAAGTGTATACAAATTGTAAAAATGGGCCAACCTAACTGGAGACATTTTGTTTGGCAACCTAGAGAGCTCCTGTGAAGCTTCAGGACCACAATGGAGAGTCTGTCTCCAGCTTGAGGGAAGAGCGTGTCTTCCCACCTTCCAGCTGTGGCCTCGCTCTCCCCCTCTCTCAGCACCTGAGGCTGACTCTGCCCAGGCTGGGGTTGCCCTGTGCTCACAGCCAACAACTGGTGGTAGGCCCAATGCCCCTGCTCAGGCCTCCCACCTGGTGTGGAGAGGGACAATATGCAGAGAGATCTAAGTGCCCCTGGTTGTACTCTTCTCTCTTCCCCTTTCTCACACCCTGCACATCTTGTCACAGGCCTTGGATAGACTCATTGTGCACTTTTTTTCTAGCTCACTTCAGGATGCAGCTGGAACCAGGTACTCGGCTGAAGGCCTCTCTGGCTAGCTCTCCTAACTCCTCCAGAACATACCCAACCAGAGGATCCCACACTGTGCTCCCCTGTCACTCTCAGGATGTGCCCATCAGAGAGTCGATGGCCCAGGAACAGGCAGAAGCAGCCCAGGCCTTGTTTTCACTGTTTGCTGCCAGGACCCACTGCTGCTGGACACTCAGACCTGCCCTTTCAGAACGTGCCCGTCAGCATCAACCCTGCTTTTACTTCAGATCCCAGGCCATTCTCTGAGCTGGACTTTAATCCTCAGAATCACTATCGGGGGTGCAGTGAGTCAGGCTAACCCAAGGTTGAGAAAACCGTTAAAATTACAACACATTGGCTGCAGCTGCTGAACAAGCCTCAGAGGCTCTCTGCTGACAGGTGAGCAAGTCCCACTATGTGGGTTCTGGGTTAGTTTCCTTTTCTCTGAGGCGGTTTCTGAATCTTCCTTAAAGAGAAACAGCGCAAAGCAAAGCCATCTGCATACTCAAAACTGACAAGTGACTTGAATTTTGTTACATCATCAGAGATTGCGTAATGAATCCCAGAAGGCAAAAATAGCAATGAAGTTGATGCAAGAAGTGAAAAGGAAACTAAATGCAAGCTGCCAAACGGGATTTCAGGATCCAGCCTGGGAATCCCCTCTGGCCTGGCCTCCTGGCTGAGTTGAGTGCCCAGAGCAGAGGATCGTCCTGACTGCCTGCCAGACGCCTGTGGCTTCCTGGCTGAAACTCTGAGCTCCTAAAGTCCAGGGAAAACAAAAGAATCCAGTGAGGGTGGGGGTGAGTCCTTGTAGACAGCTGGCCTGTGTGCCAGGTAGGAATGTTTCCGTCTAGAACTCTGGGTATTGTTGCAACAGGCTTGGCCTCGTCATCCCAGTGAATGGCTATTTCCCCTCTCACTGAGTGGTGGGTGAGCTGCAGGAATCTGTCTCTGAACAGCTCTCTGGAAACTGCCTCATCTTCCTGAGCACAGACCCAGAACATCAGGAAATAATCTTCTAACAAGATTCAAACCCAAAGAGTTAATACGTAAGGAGCACTTGGGAAGTGTCTGGTACCATTGTGAGCATGTGCTATAAATTAAGGCAATTAATCTTACCACACTTTCAAGATAAGCCTTTATGATTATCTTAATTTTGCATTTAAGACATAATGCAGCAATTTATAACTAGGCAACCTATTTTTATGTATAAATGAAAAATCTCAAAGATCTATTTGCAAGGAAATATAAATAAATGAGAAACTGAAGTATATGAAAAATGGATATTTATGTGATATACATTAGTATGTCCATATGTATAGATTTATTAACTACGTATGAAAATGTCTGGAAGGATACCCACTAAATTGTTAACAGTATAGGATTACGATGCATCCTCCAAGAAGTCAAGGGTATGCATTCCTTTGTATGAGTTATTTAAAAGTTTAGCGATCACATGTGTGTGTTTAATATATATAAATAAGCTTAAGAAACCCTCTTTACTTCTTTAGAGTCACATTTATCATGACAGCTACTGGTTCTCACATCTCTTAGCTGACTCTGCAATCCCCAGGCTGCCTTGTTCTTCTTGCCTCCATTTGAACAATTTAGGAAGACTCTCTTCTCAGGAGTGGCCAAGTGTAGAAAACTTACTCTCCCTTCCACATCCTACTCCAGGATCCTACATTCCACATATGCAGATTGACCTCCTATGATGTATGTGCTGCTGCTGCTAAGTTGCCTCAGTCGTGTTGGACTCCGTGCGACCCCGGAGACGGCAGCCCACCAGGCTCCTGCGTAGCTGGGATTCTCCAGGCAAGAGTAGTAGAGTGGGTTGCCATTTCCTTCTCCAATGCATAAAAATGAAAAGTGAAAGTGAAGTTGCTCAGTGGTGTCCGACTCAGCGACCCCAAGGACTGCACCTACCAGGCTCCCCCATTACTGGGATTCTCCAGGCAAGAGTCCTGGAGTGGGTCGCCAGTGCCTTCTCCGCATGATGTATGTGGTTCTCCACTAATCCTTGAAGGAGATCCGATTCTTACAGGCCCCAAGCAGGAAACTGTGTCCATGACCTGGGCTCTCCTCCACTCATCTCCCTCCCACCTCTGATCAATGTCTCAAGAATCACATTCAATCCCTCCTCACATTGTCCATTGTTCTTTCTATGACCCAGGGTGGGTAACCCCATTCCCTTTTTATTCAGGTGACTTCAGTATAGGTTTATCTTGTAGAATCAGGCTTTGGGTTAGATTTTATTCAAAGATATGTGCAAGTCAATTTGTTTTTTCAAATAACTTTTATTTTCTCAAGTGAAAAACAAGAGTAGTCATAAAAAATATAGTACAAAGCAAATATCTTATGAATGATAAAGATTTAAATGCTATGAACAGAGTAAATATTTCCAATAATTTAAATAAATAAATATTACAACTCTTTAAGATATGAAAAATGAGTTCTTAAATCTGTTTTAAACAGTTATGGTAACAAAACATTTAACGTACATTTAAATAATCCCATATATTAGCTATTACTTATATGTCATCTGACACAAAATAGTTAAAGGTTGCACTTTGAGTCTTAGAAAATAGCCATTTAGTTGACCAGATGAACCGTTTTCACATTCAACACCTTCTTTATTTCCTGAGTTTTCCAGTGAGCTCATTGGCAAAGACCAAGCACCTTCTGATTTCCACGCTGACAACCTCCCAGGCACAGCGGCTCTATTCTTTCTCTTTGAGAAACACAGATTCGCTGGAAGTAACTCTTCACAGCCAATCTGGAGTCTTCACTCCCTAGAGGTGACTATTCCGGTGTCCTTCCCTCCTTCAGACACGTGTCCAGGTGCTCCAACTGCTGATCAAGTCCCACGAGGAATCTGTCCAGGAGGCTCTGTCCCGACCTGCAGAAGAGCCCGTGGTGCTGAAGAGCTGGAAAGTCTGCTGGAGCAACTCGTGCACAACAGCTGTGGCTTCTGTCTTCTCAAGCCTGGTCCCGTGCACCAGGGTCTGAGGAAATCTGAAGTCAGTCCTGTCCCTCAGACAGGACACAATGGGCACTCTCTCCATCTGACTCCAACGTGTGAAACTTTCCAGATTGCCGTGGCTCGCAGGCAGCTCACAGCCCAGGGAGCACGTGGGGCTAGAGCAGAGCATCACCAGGGCCAGCAGCACAGAGACGAGGAGGGCCATTGGGATGCTGGGGGCTCGCAGGACTGCCTGCAGGGGAGATCTAGGCAAGGTCTGAGGGCTTGGGGTGATGGGTGGCTCTTAAAGAGTGAGTAGAGAAACTTTCATTTTCTGGGTTTTTCCACAGTTTGCCCTTTCCTTTCTTTTTCTACTCTTTGTAATGAAATCAATACAAGCGATAATTTTTCCATGAGTGCCTAGGTGGGGGACATCAAATCATTCGTGCCACTGGGGTTGATAGCTACTACACAGCCGTATGTTATGCTTTTTACACCTCCTTAGTTGTTCCTGGGAGAAGAGTCTCATCAATGTCAGAGAAGGAAGAAATATTCATACAAAACGTGGCTTTTCCAGGTCACCAAGAAATGCTCAGTACGGAAAGAGCTTATGAGAGAAGCTTTTGATTTTTCTCATTTTTTCCTATTTTACCCTTTTCTCCCTTCTTTAAAAAATTTCAGTTGTGATTGTACCTTTACAATATCACCTGAGTAGGCCTTAAGCTCCCTGGAGACATTATAGGGAACAATATCACTGATATCATTTGTTTAAAATGAGTTATTTTGCAACTATAATTCACAAGGCACTTTTTAAGGTGCTGGTTGTCCTAAAACATTCATGTTTGCCTGGGTTTATTTCTCTTTCGCCTCTACCACTATATTTCACAGGATACTTTGCTTCAGTCTTTGTGAGATAATATAGATAATCTCATCTCCTTAAATATTTCCCTGGGAAGTGATAATCTACCATACACTCAGGGATACTGAGGTTGCAATTACATTCAATCCTTGTAATGGCATGTCTTTACCAATTCTATAAGGTACAGATAATTTGTAATTATACAAATGACAGAAATTTTTACATGCAGCCTCTCAGTAAAGTGTTTTTAATAAATTTGACAGTCGTCTTCACACCTTCCTTATGAGATAATTACTCTAATTATTGACATGTTTGCAAATAAGGAAACTGAAAACTCAGAGAGAGTACTTAACTTGCTAACAGTCAGGATTAACTGCATAAGTGGTACTTGAGCACTCTACTCTTCAGCCTCCACTTGATTCCTCATTAACCTTAAGCATTCTCCTTTAGCTACATTATGCACAGTTGTAATTAAGTAATGCATCTAATTATGTAACATTTGACTGCCCTGATAGATTGTAAGCTCCCTAAAGGCAGTAATGGCACATGTGGGGAATCCAGGAAGGTGTCTGTCCCAGAGGAAGTGCACCGAGGGGTCTCTGTCCCATTGTTGTTCGTCACTAAGGCGTGTCCACTCTCTTTGATCCCATGGACTACAGCACGCCAGGCTTCCCTGTCCTTCTCTATCTCTCAGAGATTGTTAAAATTCATGTTCATTGAGTCGATCCAATGCAATCGAAACATCTCATCCTCTGTCGTCCCCTTCTCGTCCTGCCCTCAATCTTTCCCAGCATCAGGGTCTTTTCCAGTGCTGGGCTCTTCCCATCAGGCGGCTGAAGTATTGGAGCTTCAGCTCTGTCCCAGAAGTAGTTCTAAGAGAACTATACACACAAAAGTTTGAGTAGACCTAGTATTTGAAGACTGTTTCAGAAAATGATAATCTGCAAACAAAGAGAGTAAGAGTAAATTTAAATGGATTTTTTAACTTTCTGGATAATTTCTCAAAATATTATCTCAGGTGGAAGCAGAGACTCTCAGAGTTGTTGTTTAATTGCCATAATCTGCCAGGCTCCTCTGTAGATGTCAACGTAACACCACTTGAAATATAGGATTGGAACTTATCAGGTGCAAAGGGAACTGTGTACTCAGCTGTCATCTAATGACTGTCATGTCCCTGGAATGAGCGAATGGCACTTTTGTTACAATGACGAATAGGAACTGGAAAGGAAGACCTTACTAAGTGTTCCTCTAAAATAGGAAGCACATTGTCAGAGCAGACAGCTCGGTCCGGTGCATGAGACAGTGGACATGGGGGCAAGACTCCTGGGTTGATGTCACAGCTGCAGCCTGCACTGCCTGTGTGACCTTCGGCACTACGGTTGTCTCCTCTTATATGGAACTGATAATCATATAAGTTTCTCTGGATTTTTCTGAAGATTGTAGGACATAACGTACTTCTGACAATGCTTGGACACATAAGATTTCAGTATCTGTTAGCTGTTCCCACGAGGCATAAAATTCACACATCCAACTATGGAAACTGGATAGAATTTCCCTGAGATGACCTGCTTCCCTTCCCTTAATGCTCAGCTCACTGGTCAACATTATAACATCTAATCTCATCTCTTGCATGAACATGATGTGCTGTCCAAACACTACATCTAGTAGCTTCCAACTAATAGCTGACCCCTCACACATGAATAAAATGACCGTCCAGTCTGTACCCCAGTCTCTTTTCAGGGTAAGTTAATAGGTTTACATCCTCAGAATCCATTAACATCCACGAAGAGTGAGAAATGTAAACAGACAAATAAAGATAAATAAGTAGACACTGGGAGTTAGCAAAGCCGTCCACTATCCTTTTAGGTAACACTGTGCCTAAGAGCCTGCTACCCTCCCCAGGCTCTGTCTGCAGCTAACCATTTCACATAAGCTGGTCTGCAATCTGTCACTCCGTAGAGCTCTTCATCCCTGTTTCTGTAGTTAAGTGACGTTTGTCATTTGGACAGAGACGTCACTACAGTTTTTTCATTACATCATTTACTTTACCTTTGTGGGTTACGTCTTCATTCACTGCTTACTTTTACTTTCTAGGAATGTTCAATGAGTGGAAAGTTTTGATCTCTTGAAAAATCGCTGAGGAAATACATTAACTGTTCTTTTCATTTACATTTCTGTTCCTGTTTTTGCCATAAACCTCAAAGTGGAAATAGAAAAGATTGTAGGAGCATTAGCACAGCTTTTACAAACTGAAATACAAATGTCAAAGAAGAGGTAGCAATATGAAAACCGTATAAAAGGAACTAATAAAAAAGTGGGTTGCTTGAACATGGCAAGGCCAATGGCCTGGGATAAAAAAGGCACAGTCTCACCACTTGAACACTTGGACAGGAGCGGTGGTTACATTTTACTTTCATGAGAGTGACTTTGGAGGATTCATCATCTTGGTTATAGGCTTATAACCAAGGGTTATAAGGAAGGGTTAATTTTGAATTTACACTGGATCTGCTTCTGTGACTTCAATTGTTTTTGTCCCAGAAATTCACATTTGGGAAGGCCAGAATCACAGATAGATATGACATCTTTGTTTGTTGACATGACATGAGATATTCCATTTCACACCACCCATGAAATGAATATCAGGAAGTGCAACTAACACATTCTCCTACCTGAGGCTTGCTGGCTGCTCTGGGAGATATTTTCAGGAATTAAACGTCCTTTACTTTGTTTCCTCACCTCCCCCCATGTCTGATTCATAAAAGAGTCTGATACCCAGGACCCCCACAAGATGGTTATTTTGAGGCACTAGCCTTTCCTCTTCTCAGTCAGCCAGTTCCCGAATAAAGCCCTTTCCTGCTCCCAACACCTCGTCTTGGATTCATTGATTTACCCAGCTGCAAGCAGAGCAACTTGGACTCTGTAACAAGCTCAGCATTTTGATTGGCACATAATAAATGTTTAGTAATTTCCTCAGTTATGGAGAGTAAATACAACCAAAATTGACAAATTAAAAGTTCTGCTGAAGAGAATAAGGTGATATCCATGCATAAAGCTCAGATATTTTTCACGTCTGATCAATTTTTTAAAGAGGAATATGCAGAGGGAGCAAAAGATTTGACAAAGAAGTCTAACAAAGTTTCCTTAAAAGTTGATCTTAGCATCAGGAAGAAAGATCCAATAGCTCTTAATATATCATTAGTTCCAGGTTACTGACATAATAAGCATTCCATGGAATTAGAACATCTACTTTTTTAATGAATACATTTTACTTCAATGTAAGGATACAGAAGAGCAGAAACTCATGACTGATTTCCAGGCTGTTGAAGTGAAAGGCAAGCCCAAAATGAGGTAGTACATGTATCTTGGTAAACTCAGAATATGAACATTTTGGACTTAATATTTAAGAGGCACACAACAGAAGATCCTTAGATGAAATGAAGATGAAACAAAGCTCACAACCGCTCATCTCAATCGGAATGCTTCCTTGAGGAATTGACCAATGGTTCTTCATCTCCTCAATGATGATACTGATGATGCTCATCTCTAACCCCATCTCTTCCTCTGAATCCATGAACTGCCTCAGAACCTTGACTTGGAAAAGCAGGAGACCTTCACATTTGCATCAAATAAACACAATCTCTCTCTTTCCTGTCTGGGCTACAGGAAAGACTTCAGATTCCCTCAGGAGCAGGTGAGTGGCGGCCAGCTCCAGAGGCCCAGGCCTTCTCTGTGCTCCACGAGATGCTCCAGCAGAGCTTCAACCTCTTCCACACAGAGCGCTCCTCTGCTGCCTGGGACACCACCCGCCTGGAGCATCTCCGCACTGGACTCCATCATCAGCTGGACGACCTTGATGCCTGCCTGGGGCAGGTGATGGAAGAGGAAGACTCTGCAGTGGGAAGGACGGGCCCCACACTGGCCGTGAAGAGGTATTTCCAGGGCATTCATGTCTACCTGAAAGAGAACGAACACAGTGACTGGGGCTGGGAAACTGTCAGAGTGGAAATCACGAGGCGCTTTCTGTGTTAACTGGTTCCTAAGAAAACTCAGGAATAAGTAGGAACCTGATTCTCAGTGACTCGTGTCCTAGCTCAGA
>NW_011493785.1:9292-9903 GCF_000754665.1 Bison bison bison | reverse complement strand
AAGAAGAACTAAAGAGCCTCTTGATGAAAGTGAAAGAGGAGAGTGAAAAAGCTGGCTTAAAACTCAGCACTCGGAAAACTAAGATCATGGCAACTGGTCCCATCACTTCATGGCAAATAGATGAGGAACAATGGAAACAGTGAGAGACTTTATTTTGGGGGGCTCCAAAATTATTGCAGATGGTAACTACAACCATGAAATTAAAAGACGCTTGCTCCTTGGAGAAAAGCTATGACCAACCTAGAAAGTGAAAGAAAGAAAGAAAGTGAAGTCACTCAGTTGTGTGTGACTCCTTGTGACCCCACAGATTGTAGCCTACCAGGCTCCTCAGTCCATGGGTTTCTCCAGGCAAGAGTACTGGAGTGTGTTGCCAGTTCTTTCTCCAGAGAATCTTCTCGACCCAAGGATCGAACCCAGGTCTCCTGCACTGTAGGCAGACGCTTTACCGTCTGAGCCAACAGGGAAGTGATGACCAACCTAGACAGCATATTAAAAAGCAGAGACATTACTTTGCCAACAAAGGTTTGTATAGTTAAAAGCTATGGTTTTTCTAGTAGTCATGTATGGGTGTGCGAGTTGAACCATAAAGAAGGCTCAGCACTGAAGAATTG
>NW_011493785.1:8644-9192 GCF_000754665.1 Bison bison bison | reverse complement strand
GGAACACTCAGCAGTGGCCACAGGACTGGAAAAGGTCAGCTTTCATTCCAATCCCAAAGAAAGGCAATGTCAAAGAATATTCAACCTACCCTACATCTGCACTCATCTCACATGCTAGCAAAGTAATGCTCAAAATTCTCCAAGCCAGGGTTCACCAGTACATGAACCACGAACTTCCAAATGTTCAAGCTGGATTTAGAAAAAGGCAGAGGAACCAGAGATCAAATTGCCAACATCTGTTGGATCATAGAAAATGCAAGAGAATTCCAGAAAAACATCTTCTTCTGCTTTATTGACTATGCCAAAATCATTGTGTGGATCACAATAAACTGTGAAAAATTCTTAAAGAGATGGGAATACCAGAGCACCTTAACTGCCTCCTGAGAAATCTGTATACAGGTCAAGAAGCAACAGTTAGAACTAGACATGGAACAACAGACTGGTTCATAATTGGAGAAGAAATATGTTAAGGCTGTATATTGGCACCCTGCTTATTTAACTTATATGCAGAGTACACCACGTGAAATGCCCAGCTGGATGAAGCACAA
>NW_011493785.1:4493-5373 GCF_000754665.1 Bison bison bison | reverse complement strand
ATGCAAAATATCAAAATCACAATCTTCCAACTGAAAAGGGGTCCTTTTGCCAGAGTTGTAGTAGTTTCAAGGTGTCAAGGTGTAGTGGTCCCATATCACTAATTGGCAGTGGAATCTATTCAACAGTATAAACCAGAAATGAAAGAATAGACACCTAATCAAAGAATAAACACCTAATATCTATATCTCACATCTAACCCATAATCATTTAATCCATTTTTCAAACATCCTGTGAAATTACTTGAATCTGTCTCCCTCCCATACTAGTTCAAATCATCATCATAATTTTCCTGGACTCTTACAATAACTTCTTAATACATGTCTCTGAATTTACTGTGGCACCACCCTATTTCCACACTGTAGGCTAAGTGCCTTTCTTCTGTTTTCCAAATGTAAATATGATTATGCAACTTCCTTACTAAAAATTCTTCACAGCTTCCTTTTGGAATAAATATAAAAATATTTGACTTGATTCTCAAGGTCCTAAGTATTGTGACATCTGACTACTTTTACAGATGCCTTTTATACATTCTTCTATATTGTGGTCTGGGCTCTCACTAGAGGGCCTGCACACTTGTTATTCCATCTTCCTGGAATATTTGTATCTCTTTCTATCCCCCTTGGACTAGTTCACTTCTACTCATATTATTTTCTCCATTTCACATGAGAAAATGAGACACAGAAGGGTTAAATTACTGATCCAAGATTACATAGCTAGTAAGTAGGAAGATAGTAAGTACAAGGGAAGTGGGCTTCCCTTGTAGCTCAGTCGATAACAAATCTGCCTGCAGTGAAGGAGACCCGGGTTCAATCCCTCAGTTGGGAAGATCCCCTGGAGAAGGAAATGGCAACCCTCTCCAGTATCCTTGCCTGAAAAAAT